>NC_072785.1:14843370-15143370 GCF_022539595.1 Amphiprion ocellaris
ACTGATATCTTCTAAGTTCCTGTGTAGTTCTCTGTTAGTTTGAACCTTCAGACAGTCTGAGGACTGAAATCTTAGAAGTTCTTGAACAGTTCTCTGTTAGTCTGAACCTTCAGACCGTCTGAGGACTGAAGTTTTAAAAGTTTCTCAGTACTTCTCTGTTAGTTTGAACTTTCTAGTTAACAGAAGCCTTAAAACTTGTGACCATGAGTCTTGATTTCACATTTAGACCATCCATCTGAGTTCTTCTCAGACCTTCACCTGTGGGTTTTTTAGAAATCCTCAACAAACTTTGATTCTCTTCACTGAACAGTAAAGTCTGTGGAGATCAGAAGGTAACATTAGTTTGATAAATACCTTCAACTACTAGTAGACTTTATCTGGAAAGCAGTTTTCTGAAATGAATTCGTAGTAAATCTATCCACAATCAAACCAAGAACATAGAAAGAGGAAATGTTTGAAGAAACAACTTGATGTTTTCGTTTCAGACTAGAAAACGCTTTACGACTTTTGTCTGTTTTTGCTCTTTTTGATCGTTTTGTCTCTTCTGTTTAATTTGATCTTCTAAAGTTTAACTGGTGTCTTTTCAAATGTTTTGTCTTTTGTTTGATTCTTCTTAAATGTTTAGTTTTGCTCTTTTCTCACCTTTTATTCTTTTCTAATGTCTGATGTGATTTCCAAATGTTTTGTCTTTTTAATGTTTAATTGTTTTTTCAAATGTTTTATGGGCTTGTTTGAATTTTTTTTTCTTTCCCAATATTTAATTTTTCAATTAAATCTTTGTTTTTCTTTTTAAATGTTCTACCACCTTTTAATGTTTAATTTTCTTTTTAAATGCTTCATTGTATTTTCTGTTTAATTCCTATTTGAAGTTTTATTGTCTTTAAGATGTTATTTCCTAATTAAACATTTAATTTTTGAATTCAATGTTTTGTCTTTTTAAAGGTTTAATAATCCAATTAAATGTTTTGCATTTTTTAAATGTTTAATATTCTTCTTGTTTCATTGTATTTTTTAAATGTTTAGTTGTCAAAAATATTTTATCTGTACTTTTTAATATTTGTATTTTAAAAATTTTGTTTAATTTCATAATGACATGTATTGTATCTTGTTGAATTATCTAATTCAATATTTTCTGTTTAATAGAATTTAATTGTATTTAATGTTTAACTCTATTAAACAGACAAAATATTGAATTAGATAATTCAACAAGATACAATACATGTCATTATGAAATTAAACAAAATTTTTAAAATACAAATATTAAAAAGTACAGAAAATATTTTTGACAATTAAACATTTAAAAATACAATTAAACAAGAAGAATATTAAACATTTAAAAAATGCAAAACATTTAATTGGATTATTAAACCTTTAAAAAGACAAAACATTGAATTCAAAAATTAAATGTTTAATTAGAAAATTACATCTTAAATTTCTTAAATCTTTTTAATAATGAAACTTTTTAAAAGTTTTATTGTATTATTTTTTTCCTTTAATTGCTTTTTGTTATGTAGTTTATTTCTTTAATCTTCTTTTTCTGTCAAGATTTTAACCCCAACCTTAAAAATGAAATAAACCCTTAAATCACAATGAAAATACTTCTGTTGTCACAATCATGAGTTAGTCAATTATTCAGTTTATCAATTCAACTTTATTTGTTTAGCACCTTTTACACAGATGACAAAACTAAACAAGCAAAGAGAAAAAAAAACTATGCTAAAACTATGATTAAAACTCAAAAACACTTAAAAAAAAAAAAAAAGATTTAACATGGTAATAAAATATATTGTGTCCAGGGGATGGAGGGAGTTTATTGAAGTCTTCTTGGGCTCACATGGGAAATCATTTAAAATATAAACTTGATATTCAGTCTAAGGAAACTTCAGAGCGACAGAAGAACCAAAAATATCTCCTGTTTTCTCCTTTAATGAGTCGACTCTTCTTGTGCTTTCAGACCAGAGAACGACAGACTCTTCACAACCTGCTCAAACTCTTGGTACAGGACCTCACCACATGGGTTAAGAAGGTTTCCGTCTCATTTCTACTCTGAAGCTCACCTTCTCCTGCTCAAACTGCTGACAAATGTTTCTGCTGCTCTAAAGTCTGGTCTCCAGAACTTCCTAAAAACTCTCAAAGTCTCTTCTGCTGCAGGTTGCTTTGTAGAACTGTTGCAGAAAACCTCACTAAACCACATGGAGGAGCCTCAAGAGTCATCCAAATGAAACCATACAAAAACCAAACTAGCACAACCCAAACACTAAAGTCTCCTGCAGCCTACCAGAGAACCTCTGAGAACAGAGAATCAGGACAGGAACTCTTACCTTCTGGACAATCAGCATCGGTTCTCAAACAAGAATACAGAATGTGTCTGACCAAAAACCTCTAAAGACTCACTACAGCCAAGATAAAGACACAACTCAGCTGCACCAAATCCACTAATCACTGCACACATTAGCACCATGTGCTAACTGTGGCTAAAAAACCACATTTACCAAGACAACTATCCAGTACAAAGCCCTAAAACACACCAGGAAACACATTAAAGATGATTTTACTGCTGGAAGCTGCAAGCCAACGCCTAAAGAACAAACTAAAGCAATGGAGCCAAACCCAGTTCTGTGGTGAAGAGAAGCAGAGGAAATGTTTGACTGTCGCCAAATAAAGCAGGAAGACACTGAGCTGCTCAGGTGTTTCTGATAACACCAAGCAGCCACCTGGACAGCCAATAGGAACACAGCTTACTGGAAGTCCAGAGGGCTGGGTTAGTGAAGGAAATTTAGTTTCAAGTTGAGGCAGAAAGTTAACAAAGAAAGTTGAAAACCACCTTCTGATACCTGAAATCTCAGAATTTTCACACAAAGAACACCTGAACATGTCAAACTGGTTCCATAGTAGAACCATCATTGTAAAAACATCATAGTATGGTGTGTTGCTCAAAAAACATTACGACCCGGCTGTCTAGGGTTGCTGAGGAGCAACACAAAAACAGGACAAACGCTGGTTTCCAAGGGGTTAGATGGGTATTTATTTGAAAGAGTAAGTTTACAACAACACAACATGTGAGCAGAAAAATCACAGTCTGTCTTTAGTTCAACTGAAAATATTAGTTTTTGTCTTTTTTATTGACCAAACTTTTCAGGAAGTAGATGAAGAATAATTAAAGCTCTCATGTAGAAGCCCAACTTATTTTGGATCCTTGTAGAGAGTTTATCTGGAACAATCTAACAGCCTAAACTGTTAACAGCAGTGTAAAGAAACAAACACACAGACATAGATTAGAACTCAAACTAGATTTATTTTAGAAATTAAATCAACTTAGAGTCATTTGTTCACACATGTGGCTGAATAGGAGGCCGTCCAATCAGATTCGAGGTCTTCACTCTGTAGTAGTGAGCGTGAGATGAAGCCTCATGAGGCATTGAACCACTTGAGCCAATTGGTTCGAGAAACGGTTCATTTCTTGAAGCTTCATGAGCACACAAAGCCACCTACTGGCCAGGTGTATAATCACAGGCAGCTGTATCTGAACCACATGTCTGATGCACTGAAATTTTATCGGTTATGGCTGTTGGGAATGACTATGAAATACAAGAAAATGTATGACCAAATAATTTCTGTAGATAAATTCTCACGTGTAGAATACTGACCGCAACTCTCTATCAAAAACCCACATTTTGAACGGAGCCTGAGGGGCAAAATCTGAACCACTTTCCGAAGCAGTCACGTGGTTTAGCCAGGCAGCGAGGCTTCGGACGTCATCATTTTGGCTCCTCCCCTAAATAAAGCAAGCCTCGATACGCGCTTCGTGGAAACGCCCCCTCCATTACTCGGCACACGCTTCGAAGCCTCGGCACGTCTCCTCACATTACTACTCTGTAGGTTGTTTGTTCGGTGAGACTCTTGGACCTCCATCAGCTGACATGGATGTTTGATGGTCTTCCTCTCTAGTGCCAGATGATTCATCCATGAATTCAGCAGCTACAGACTGAAATGAAGCTCATGCTGCCGTTATTGAATTCCTGTTCCAGATCAAATGTTCAGAGCTCACCTTGAATGCATGTCGTCTGCTGTCTGATAGTTTTTCTCATTGTAGTCTTCAATAAAGTCTTTTCCTCATGTCAGGATGTGGTGAGACTCTTTCTCAGTCGCTGCAGACGTCCCTCATTGTGCATCTCCAGAGAAGAAACAGAAAAACTGGTCACTGCTTCAGCATCACAAACGCTCTCCAGCATTGAGTGTTTTAGGAATTAATTCATTGTGTTGTGAACTTTGAAGGAGCAGAAACTTTACAGCTGCCAAATATATGAGCTCCAATTCTGGATGTTTTAGGAAATGAAGTTCATCAAATGAACACTTGATTTCTGCTGATAACTCATTAAATTACTGAAGAAATCTCACATAAAAACCTGTAAACTCTCAGGCAGCTTTTGTTAAAGTTTGTCTATAATTCTATCATCATGTTCTGGAACCAGGACTCTGCAGAAGTTCCTTCAAACAGATACTTGTGTGTTTCTATTTAAGGCCTCAGGTTTGAAAGTACAGCAGAGGATTAGAAAGGAGTGATTTTAATGTTTAAATCAGTCCAGTAAATGTTTGGCGTGAAAATTATTAAAATTTAGATAGATTTGTGTCAAATAATATTGTAGAGTCTCACTTAAATATATCCAAATGAGTTCAGTGTATTTACATTTTATAGAATATTTGATTTCTTAATCTCAATACTGTCGGGTCTGACCCTAAATATTATAATAATGATGTCGATTTAAATAATATTTTAGTGCAGAGTTATAAACTTTAATCAGCTAAACTTGCATAATAAATATCACTGTACAATCTTAACCTGAACATTCATATTATTGAGGTAAATTTACATAGATCATTATATTCTAGAGTCTTAACTGGAATATTTCTAACATCAATCTTTTTGTATTGCACTGATAAACAACAATACCCTGACTTTCAGATAATATTTATTGTCTGTGATTGTGAGACTAAATTCCTCCACATTTGAGAACATTCCCTGCAGCAGCTGTAGGAATAAATAAAAATAAAATCTGTTCATTTCCACATTATGCACATTTATTTATTCTTAATATCTCAGACTGAATGGTAGCTGGCAGTAAAAACAAACTCATCTGCTGGACTGAATTTCCCACAATGGAAACATGGACAGAATTTAACACTTATATCCATGGCAAAGCTAAAGTTTCTGCTTCGTACCAAAGTTCAAAACACAAGTAAAGATTTTAATGTAAATCTTCAGGGATGACTGCTAACCGTAAGTATTCTGATCAATACTTCATGATCAATATCAGGACAGATGTTACAACTCCAGCTGTTGCATTAGACTGCAGTTATTCACAGAGAAATTAAAACATCACATTCCTCATAAAAACTAGATGGGACTTTTATTAAATAAAGTGTTGGTGAATAAACAGTGTAAAAAGTGCAAAGCAGCTCCATTAAATCAGGAGATGTGAGACTTCCACAGCATGGATCACCATCTGCTGTGTTGATTCATAGCTGAATGTCAGAATGAACTGAGCTAGAAAAGCTGGTTTGAGCTGCAACATTACGGTCTGACAATCCAACACCAGCATAGTTTTCATCTGGTTGTTTTGCTCCAACATGCTGTAAAGTTCAGTTTTTAACTGAATCAATACAGAGATTCTATTTCCAACCAAGACTGAAATAAAAATTAGAATGTTATGAGGTTATTAATGCAACTAAATCCTTTCAGATGGAAGGATTTACTTCTAAGTTCTAATTCAAGTTTCAGTTGGAGCACATTGCATTCACAAAGAAAAACAGCAAAACCTTCATAGCAACATTTAATAAACCTAAAGCTTCCCTGTTGGCACATTGGTGGAGTTTGTTACTGAGCATCTGAACCTTAAATCCAGTGAGACGACCATCTTCAGTCGAGGCCAGTCAGAGAACTTCAAGACCTTCCATCAGCTGGACCAGATGTGGCATCATCTCCCTCTGAACATCTGGATGACAGGAGAAAAGACAGAAATCAAACACAGATCACAGAAATACAATTTATTCACTTTCATCATTTTATAAAAGTAGCATGAACTTTATTAAAACTTGACAACATCAGTAATGAAAGTAAATGTTTTTATCTTGTGTTGAAGCTAAATTTAAAGTCAATTTTAATGACAGTTTATCCTGAGAGGAGTGAGAATGGAGCTTTTCTTTCCTTTTTAGAATATTCCCTCAAAATATGCTGTTTATTATTGACTTTAGAAGCATTTTTCTTTACTTATTTATTTTTAGATACCTCAGACTGATGCACTTTGCTGGTTTGCAGATAATTTCATGTACAATGACAATAAAGATCTTCTATTATAACATATTTTTCTAAAACAAGAACTGCAAACCTTCTCAACCATCTCTCAGGCTGCAAAATTCCAACTGCAACAAAGAATTATCTGATGTAGTTATGATTATAATCTTTACTGAACCAGCCCTGGAATTAATAAAAATCTGTATATGGATATGATTTTCTCTGATGGGACCACTAAAACTGCATACAATAAAGTAAATCTCTTCTGCACTGCACACATACTACACTTTTGTATAACTCTGGATGTCAGAGTAAAGGCAGACAGATCCACCAATCAGCCACAACATTCTGACCACTGACAGCTGAAGAGAACAACATCCATCATCTTGTTCTAATGCAACGTTCTGCTGGGAAACCTTGACGTTCATGTGGATGTTTGACATGTACCACCATCTAAACACTGCAGGACAAACAACCCCCTAGTCTCCATGGCAACAGCAGTCCTTGATGCCAGCTGCCACCCTCAGCAGGAAGAACTAAAACTGCTCAGGAGTGGTCCGAGGAACACGACAGAGCTTAGCTGTTCACCTGGGTTCCACACTCCCCACATCCAGATCTGATTGAGCATCTGTGGGATGGTCCAGGATCAGCCTGGTCTAGGTAGGACCCACCCTGCAACCCACAGGATCCACAGGATCCACAGGACATCCCCAGAGGTTCTGATGAACCACTGGGTCAGAGGAGTTTTAGCAGCATAAAGGGACCAACACAGTATTAGTCAGGTGGTCAGAATGTTATACTGTTATATTGTCATGCTGATTACATGATCAGTAAATGTTACCATCAATTATAACGTCCACATTGATCAAGAAAAAAAAACAACCATCAGTTCATTCAGAAACTGTGGGGTTAAACCTAAAAACACAGACCTCAACAGCAGTTTATTTCAAAGCAGAACACCAGCCGGTTTTCACTAAAGAAGCTTTCAAAGCAACAATTAACTGAGTTTTGTTCTCATTAAGTTCACAGAGTCAGAGTCAGCCAAAGTAATGTATACACACATCAGGAAAAGAAAAACTTTAATAAATATTTCATTTGTATAAGTACTTCTACACATATAGATACGTCTTTCTAAGTTCGATCAAACTCTGTGTCCTGTTGTACGATGTTTTTCCAACAGATGGCATTAAACTCATGAATGGAGCATCAATAAGTGACGTCTACAACAGAACAGAAATGTCTGGAAGCCAGTGGCCACCACTTTGAGCACCTCTTGTAATTGTCAGGCATGGCAACAGAAAATTTTGATTTCAGCTGAAAATGTTCGGTATACAATCTTCAGGGGGGGTCCAGGGGGGCGCAGCCCCCCGGAAGCCGAGAGGTTTTCAGTAAAATAGAGGTGATTTAGAATGAAAAACATGCATAGAATTACAGAAGACTAGATTGTAATGAATAAGTTAATTTAATGAAAAGTTAACTTACTTTTTCTTCAATGTCTCTGCATTTAGTCCTACAATTTTTACAGTTCTATAGGTCTTTTAACACTATTTACACTGGAGTTCTACACTGGTCACAAAGTCACTTCTAATGTCACAGTTTCCTCTATGGAGTCAGCTGTGTCAGTTTTTTTTACATTTCCAGAACACTCTTTAAACACTATCAGGGATTCATTTTGCCCTGAGTCATGAGTCAAATACCCAATGTTTTGTTAAATGACTCAAATATTTTACTTATAGTGAGTACTTCTGACTCATGGCTTGAGAAATCAAAATGATTATTTTAAAGCAAACTGACCCACTCTGATAATATTTGACTCAAGGTTTCAAACTGTCATGAGTCAATTTCACTCAAGGTTATGGAGAGCAAAATGAACCACTGCACTATACTTTTTCTTCAATGTTGTCTCACTGCATTTAGTCCTACTATTTTTTACAGTTCTATAAGTCTTTTAACACTATTTACACTGGAGTTCTACACTGATCACAAAGTCGATAAAAACCTCATGATTCCACCGAAAACGATCCCAATAGCTCAAAATTCCAACACGAACATGCCGCCATGAATTGTAACAAAAGAATGCATCGAGCAATTTGATTGGTCCAATCGTTGGCAGCTAACCAATTTCGACCAATCGCAAGGCCTTTTACAATGCAGCAGGAGCTAGACTGGTTCTCTTTGTCTGTTACGCTGCAGGAGAAACACCGAACGCTTCTCAAAAACCGGGAGCAAGAGTAAGAAAAACATACCTCACCCCCCTTAAATTTTCTCAACGGATTTGGACGATTCACAGAAATGATCAATTTGAAAATTAAAACGGCGGATTTCTGTGGAACGGCGGAAAATTGCCATGCCTGAATTGTAGAGGCCAAAGATAACTTTTATTAATCTCGTGATGTCTGAATAAATTTGGTATTGAAATATTTATGCAAGTTTTTCTTTTCCTGATGTGTGTAAACATTATTTTGGCTGACTCTGTATAATTGGTTTCTGACAGGTCACCAGTCAACAGCTATTTATAATAATGACAAACATACCTGCATTCTACAGGAGTGATTTTCTTCATGTGCAGGTAAAGATGTGTGAGGAGCTTAGAGATGACAGGAGCAGGAGTCATCCTCACTAATTCAGCTTCCACCTAGAAACAGA
Source organism: Amphiprion ocellaris (assembly GCF_022539595.1). Lineage (NCBI taxonomy): Eukaryota > Metazoa > Chordata > Actinopteri > Pomacentridae > Amphiprion > Amphiprion ocellaris. The sequence continues at coordinate 14,852,309 of NC_072785.1, forward strand.
AAGACCACAAACAAACACACTGATATACTCTCAAACGTTCAACCTCACAGCCTCAAAATATCTGTTTAGGAAGTGTTGTTTCTAAATTCTGCTGAAAGCATTGACAGACATTCTCTTACAAGGTTGTGTAAAAAGCAGCCTGTCCTCTGAGCTACTGAGAAATCTTTCTGAACAAAGTTTCTACGTGTAAATCAGCTCAACAAAAACTAAAGCCTCAGTCAGAGCTAACAGGTATCGCAAATTATAAAGAACTCTCATTGTTAACTCAGACTTTCTGCTTCAACCTCACATAAAAAGGGGAGTTTAACTCGTCAGGTGACTGAAGATGAACGGCTTGTGCAGTTCTAGATCCAAAAGTAGGATGTTTCAACTCATGTTTTACTACAAATACATGCAATAATAAATAAATACAATGGCTGTTAGTTTATTCAATATTAATGTCACTTTATATGCTGGATTGAACTTGAGCAGTGGAAGAGAGAAGGAATTTAATGAAATTATGGCGATTCAGAGAGGTAATGTTGCGCAATGTTAAGGGTGGTTTAATATAAACCAGCTGAATGTTAAACTTCAGTGCAGCTGAACGGGTTTCAGTTAACCTTAAAGTAAAATAACTGTTTTAAAAGCTGAAATACACAGCAGAGAAATACAGGTTGAGAAGTTCATTCTATAATGACGGCCAACTGTGGCAGCAACTAACACAGGTGTTCAGCGGTAAGTTAGCCACTAGCCCGCTAGCTAACTTAGCCGCTTAGCTAGCTAACGCGTCTGGACCAACTGCTCAAACACGACAAAACACAACTCTTTACAAGTTGCTGACTTAACGTACAACAAAACAACGCTACAGGTTAGCAGTACTTATCTTCTTACCGTGTTTTACTCCAAAAACAAGGTCAACAGCAGCCAGAAGCTCATGAAGCGAACGTATCGAACCACTGTGCCGACGCGTGTTTTGGTCACGTGACTCGTGACGTTTGAATCACTTCAGTGACGTTTGAAGCACTCAACTGCTTCGAATCACCTGATTGGTTCGGTTTGTCATGCGACTCACTGGGCGGGATCGAGTGTCTTCCGGGATAGGAGATCCCTTAGTGTCATTCATTTCAATAATTTTCTGCAGAATGGGTTGGTTTTGTTGCTGTCGTTAGTTGCTTTGACAGTTAGTAGCGTGTCTATATATATATATATATATATATATATATATATATATATATATATATATATATATATAGAGAGAGAGAGAGAGAGAGAGAGAGAGAGAGAGAGAGAGAGAGAGAGAGAGAGAGAGAGAGAGAGAGAGAGAGACAGAGAGAGAGAGATGTAGATAGATAGATAGATAGATAGATAGATAGATAGATAGATAGATAGATAGATAGATAGATAGATAGATAGATAGATAGATAGAGCTGCAGCAGGAGCCAATCAGGAAAAGGTCCTGTGCATGGCATAATTTGCATTTGCTGCCGGGTAACAAGGTAACTACGAGTGTTATTTTTATTTCACCTGTATTTACATTGGAAAACTCAGGGCAAGCCCTCATGTACAATGATGCTGCTGTAGAAAATAGAATTACACTATTGTTCTCCTTGATGTGCATGCCTGTAGGAGCCAATGCCCAATTTCAATGGAATGGAAAATTACTTGAATGCATTCAAATTATGATTGACTTTGGTAAGTGATTGTTTCACAGGTCCAGTGTATGCTGTGTGATACCAGGCTCATCTGTGCTGTGTGAACAGGCTTTTTTCAGGGCTGTGGAGATGGTAAAAGAAGAAACCCCTTGAGTCCGAAAACTGTTGATAAATTGTTATTTCTAAATAAAAAATCATATCCAGTTACACAAGCACACAAGAACTGATCTGTTTTCAAGCACAACCTCTTTACCAACCACTTTACCAATTAACCCCAAGGCATACTTTGCCAAAATCCATAATATAATCTGTATTTCCACCAGCCCCATGTGAAAATTACATCAGTCTGTATTTATAGAGCAAATCTCATGAATGTAGCAGCACTGTTTAAATGTTTCATAACACAGAATATAAGTGAAGAGTATATAGGGTTACAGACAAACATGGCAAATAAGAAACGTGCTCTTCAATAGTTACTGTCATTATTATTACTAGTAATTTTATTATTATTGTAGCCACTAGAACAGATACAATAATCTAGTGTAGTCAAACAGGAATGTGCATTGCGAATCAAATCCAAAACAATCCATGAACCAATCAGTAACATGAATCGATTGCACTTCATTTTATTGACCACTAGATGTCCTACTCGAGCACTGTGTGTCAGTGAAGCCTCGAGTAATGAACCATGTTTTGAATGAAGTGTCGAAGTTTCAACAAAGCCTCGATCAGCCATTACTAGCTACCAGACGTGCCGACCATAGGTATACATAGACTAGATACGCTAGAGCGCTGTCTTCTATATTATCTATGGTCTGACCAATCGCTGCTCTCTGGCTCCGCCCTCTGAGAATCTTGTTGCAGTTTGGCTCCACACTTGCTGATGACCACTTCCGGTCTCAGAAAATTAAAAAAAAAAAACTGACCTTTTTTCGTTTCTGTCTCTTACTGATTTTTTTTTGTTATTCTAAATATAAAATGAAAATCAAAGCATTTTTAAAATTTCGTATATCCCTTTTTGATCATGAAAAGGAAAAACGCCTTGTATTTCAATTTTATTTTTTGTATTTTAAAACGAAAATCAAATAACCACTCGTTTTTTGTTTTTCCAGTACTCGTTTCACTTACGCATCTATAACTGCACAAGCCATAAAATAATAATAATACTAATAACAGTAATAATAATATTTATTATTATGATTAATAAATATTATTATAACTGTTATTAGTATTATTATTATTTTATGGCTGTAGTTATTTTTTTATAGTTGTACATATTATTATTATTATTATTATTATTATTATTATTATTATTATTATTATTATTATTAATATTAATATTAATAATAATAATAATAATAATAATAATAATAATAATAATATCCTATAATAAATCAGCTATTTTTTTTTAAAAATTCCTTTACGAAGAAAACTAAATTTGAAATTTGAAATTAAACAGCTTTAACTGATCAAAAATAGTACAAAACAAATACTCTGACATTCAGACAGGACATTTGTGTTTTCTGTAATAATATGCTCTAAATCAGCCTTGGATAATCCAAATTATTATGAAAATATATAATATTTTGCAAAAAAAAAGTCAAAAAAATGATTTTCTTCACTTTTCCCTTTCTGTGTATATAAAGTGGCTCAAACCTCCAGCAGCTACAACGTAACACACTTGTCAGTATTACTATTCTGAGGTCCTCGTAATAATGTATCAGTCAGAGACCAGACAAGAACTTCTGCTGATTTTTTTCATAGGGACTTACACACTGATAACATAACCAGAAAAGGAGGTATCACATTAGAATACTCAGAGGTGCACGGGCTCATATGAAAGTAACCCAGTAACTCCTACAATATTCACAAGTGAAAACAGAGGTGCCTTTATACAAGGATTTTATTCAAAAATTCATTCTTTTCTTGCCATCTGGAGTTGTTTAAACAAAAGAAACTTTATTTCTGAGCCAAAACATTGAGACCCACCCTTGCACTGTTCTGTGATTATATACCACTCACGAACAAATCATAACTAAGACAGGAAAAAAAGGTTTATTATAAAAAGTAATTACAACTAACTGTGGGACCCGTAGTTTTAAACAAATCTTATTTACGACATACTGGCAGACAGCAACATAAAACTATTGTCAATAACAATGCTTTTAAATTTACAACAAATTATACTGTCTCAACACAAAAAATGTGTTCAATTATAATACATAGCATTTTCGGATGTTTAAAAGCTTTACATTAAAGACTCCGGCAAATGTGTTTGTTTCCCACTGATGCAGGGAAAAAATTGCAACAGCAGTTTTATTGTTTACATTTGATGAGTTAAATGAGCAAAAATGTGTTTATCTCTCTTCTACTGATTTTAAATCATGTGTATAATTTCCGGTATTTATTTTAAAAATTATGTGACGTTTCAGCTTGGACGCCAGTCAGTTGTTGTCTGAGAAGTAGAAATCCTCTTCCTCTTCGCTTTCAGTTGGTGCTTCACCATGTCCTGGGAACAACTCCCAAACAACAAAGGTGTCATTTTCTAGTGGAAGGAGGAAAAAAGCATTAAGTAGACAACAGTAATTGCTTTCAGAAACCATTCAGTAATTTTTCTTTTTTTAAAATCTCCTCTTTGAGTAAATTTCCACCCAGAACATTTTCAGGACACCTACCTGTGTTACCACATCTTCTCATTGTGCGTTTAACTGATGGTGTGGGTGTGAAGCTCTGAAAGAAATGAAGCAGGAAGGTGTTTTTAAAAAAATCTGCATGTGCTTAACATCACGAGAATGTCAGAAATTAATCCCAGTCTCTTGAGAAGTTAGTACCTTTGCAGGAGATGAACGCTTACAGACATTAAACTGCTTTTTTTTCATCCTCTTCTGCAGTTGGTACACATACTTGTCATCGTTCCTTTCAAATTAAGAAAGAGAAAATGCAGTTATTTCTCTGTGATCAACAATTACAAGTTTGAATGCATGGGTCAGCCTCAGTCACCTGTTTGGAGAACCCATCATGCCAGGAGTTATATACAGACACTGAGGAGTCTTCACTTCGCTGAAACATGACGACATGGGGGTCATGGGTTCCAGCTCCGTACAGTTGTGATCTTCACTCAGACACAAGGAGGGCATCTGCGCATCGAGACGGATGCAACAGAACAGCTCGTCACACATCTCGTACATAAAAATAAAACCTTTGTGATACCCAAAAACAGAGGGAGACAAACCTCAAAGCGTTTATTCTGCATGTATGCTGAGCTGAAAACATCATCAACATCTTCTTTGGGCATGTTCTCCAGGAACTGACGCACCTGCTGCTTTCTCTTTAAGGTTCCCACTCGGGCAGATATCAAAGGAATATCTGCAACTAGACACAGGTTCACAGTTTACAAATTAGTGTCGTCGTGTAACTATTTTGATCATTGGCTAACTGAAAAAGTAGAATACTTAACTGTTGTATTAAACTTTATACTTATGGATCAAAGCCTCCAACATAAATATTACACACAAATCAGTCCATTTGCTCACAGCACAGTCTACATCCCAACTGTGACCTTTCTCTACCTGGAGGTTTGGCTGCTTCCACCTTTTCATTTTTGGGTTTCTTGGCTTTTTTAGCGGGAGTCTGTGATGTTCCCTGGGATGTGTGCTGGTTGTAACACTCCTCTGTAGAACGTGTTCCTACCATCCTTGCTACCTTTTCCCAGTAACCTGCCATGTGCTTCGGATAGTAGGACACAGCCCTGGAAAAAAGAACCACACGTGCATAAATACACGCACCGACACAGAGCCATTAAACTGTAATTCTCCATCTGTGAGAATACAAAACTTACTCTCGTAGCTTCAGAAGCTCTTCCTCGGTCCATTCATCCATATCTTGCTCTTGTGGAATAACTCTGCTGCCTTTGACTGCCTTGTGTTTTCTGTCAGATTGCGTAAGCCGAGGCTTTATGGGTGGCGATGGTTTTGTGTATTTGCTTGGTTTATGTTTTGTTTGTGCCTCATCGCGTTTTTTTGTTACTCTGGTCGTCTTCTTCCTTCCTCTCTCCTCAGAAGACTCCGATGAACTCTTTGAGGAAGATACGCGGTTTGGTGGTGACTTCTTATGAACATTCCTGCTTTTCTTACTGTACACTCCTTTCCCCCGTGTCTGTCTCGCAACGGGAAAGTCATCATCAGAAGGCAAAATTGAGGGAGACTCTGGGGAATTTATGACAGTCCGTTTTCTCCCCGATGCTCTCACTGAAGGCCTGTCGGTGTTGTGTGTCTGTTTTTTGGACCTTTGTGTTGAAGACTTTTCAAGTTCACACTGACTTTGTGGGAGAGTGTCCACATTTAGTTCTCTTCCTTTAGCTGGACCCCTCTGGCTGGACCTTGTTCTGCCACGCCACTCTTCAGGACTGATAAGTGTCTCTACAACAGGCTCAGGTGAACTGGAGGGCTTCTGGTCAGGCTCAGTCTTGGCTCTGGTACGATTTGGAGGCTTGACCCTCCTCTGTAGCACTGGTGCACCCTCCTTGTTGGCTGATTTGCTTTGCTTCCAGCCTAAGACCACAGAGAACAGTTTGTTATCCGACTTATCTCACAGGGTTAAGACTACAGCTTCTCAGGCATCTTTACCTTCACCGCTGGGTAGAAACACACTGATGGGTTTCTGTGACTTCTTCGCAGGCACTGTTGTCGTGACAGCCTGTGAGATATAGAAATAAGGCCAAAATATCAGTCATTTCTTCGCAGTCACAGTAGCTGGCTGGGTTTGTTATGTAACTTATGAGAGTCAGGCCTCAGGTGCTTACAGGTTTGCAGATGGAGGTATCGTAACATTCGTGGATGGTAACATTCATGAATGCGTCTAGAAAGACTCGCCCTCCTTTCCAGTATTCCAGAGGTGGCTTGATCACACGACCACTTCGAGACACTTTTGTACTGGAGGAGGAACTGGGAGGACAGGAATCAGCTAAAGGAGATAAGAAAATAAACACAAGAAGGCAAAAATTACTTCAGATTCAAACACACAAATCAATCAATGCCCTATAGTGGTTTAAAAGGTTTTCTTTGGTACTTACATGTCCTCAAAGCCTTCTGTTTGTCCCGTGTCACACGGTGGTTAATTGAAGAGGCCTCAGATTTTGCCTTAGCTGTGATGCCATTCCCTTTCTCTGTTTCTCTGCTAGAGCAAAACAAAGGTCAGTTTTTCAAAAATGTAATAAAAAAAACCCCTTCATATCAGGCTTACATTTTTTCAACATCCTCAACAAAAACAATGGTTTGTCTGTAAGAACACACACATGGAATCAATATTCTTACTCTCTTGGCTCTGACAGAAGCTTCTCATAAAGTGCCTTCCAGTTCAGAGGAAAACCGTTAGCAAACTTTCTCAAAAACCACTTAGGAAAATCTGATGGCAAAAAGGAGAGAAAAAATATTAACTCATGTAACTCTACAGGCAGCTTTGCTTCATATTTTATGAATTTGTGCCAAACTGATTTAGTGCTGAACAGGTTTACCTGAGGCAACATCCATTTTCATCTTCCCCACCAAAATGTAAACTCTGCCTGAAACAGTCTTCAGCACAGAACTAGAAACTCTCTCCACAATGATGTTGCTGTTCCAAGGTATGTTGTCTTCCCTGGGTGGAAAAGATCATTGAAGAAAAATCCCATGAAACCAAACAAAACTCAAAAAGGTCCCTGAAATTCTAGAATGCACTGCAAAGACACCTGTATCATATGTGAGAGTTAGTTCTAAATAACTTCTACTGCATTGTGTTCTTCTTCTCCAATATTCATGATACACAAAATTAGGAGGAAACACTATTATCAATGACACTTACCTGTGGATTCCATCAACAAACAGGCCTTTAGGATTCTTTCTCAGGAACCACTTTTTAAGATAAATCACACTTTCCTGCCATAGAAAAGAAAAAAAACAATGAGGAAATATAGCAACATGTCTTAAAAAAAAAAAAAAAAAAAAAAAGACAAACTAAAGCCGACTTCCACTTCCAATATCTCATGTGGATACATCTGATATGTGTCTGCAAATCATACCCTTTTCTGACCCCAGCAGCTAAATTTTTCATGTTCAATCTCCACTGTATTACTTTATTAGGTATTAATTTGTCAACTAATTTCTACTCACACTTGGGAAATATTCTTGCTTGGGCCATTTGTTGCGCTTGAACACAGTCTCGTGTTTCTTCGGTATGGAGACCTGTGGAGAATTCAGCATGAGCGGGTCTTCGAGCAAAACAGGTTGTGGTGGCACCGTGGGGTTTATTACATCTTCTGAGAGATCTGCATCTGACTGACTGTCAGGTGAGTCCACTTTGCACCGGTTTGAAGGAACTACACTTGCTGGAGCACTTCTAAAAGCAGCGCCCTCCATCACACCGGTGCTGTGATCTGTGGAGAGGGGAGTGTCTCTGGACCGATGGACGTTACCTACAGACAAAAAACTCACACTGTAAACATGTTGCAACTGTGTCTACATGAACACACAGCACAAAAAGTTTTCTGCTTTTGACTATTCACTTCATTGTACACTCACCAACATTGAAGAGGTCCCGTCTGCTACTGTTACAATCTTTCTGCAGTTCTTTTTTGCTTTCCCTCTCCTTCATGTAAGCAAACATCTTCGCTGGGGACATTGGAGGAAGCGTTGCCATAATAGCATTGCAACCTGTTCAGAAATAGTATAAAGAAGAAGCAACAGTCAGTTTCCTCCTCTAAATGATTACAAAGGGAAAAAGACAGACAACTCACGTTTCTCTGCAATGGATCTTGGTGGTGGGAGCGAAACTTCATGGATCATCTGTAATTGGTCAACAGAGCATTTTCTAACACAATCCAAATCCTTTGTCTTGTTGCGGCTGCTATTCTCACTGAAAGCAGATGTTGTCAGGTCTAGTAGCTGACTTAGGGCTTCATTGTTTATCTCCTCAGTACTGCTAATGACTTTGTCAAACTCATGGTGGTCCAATTTTCTCTTCATCAATCTTTTCCTCATAGGGGAGAACATATTGGCTGGCGACATGGGTGGGTTGAGAGGAGCACATTCCTCTTTAAATAGTCCATAGTCACTCACTGGTTGTATCTTTACTGGAGTCCTGCTGCATACAGTGAAACCATCCATGATCTGACGTGGCTCTTTGAGGATCTGACTTCTGTTGACCAAAGAGCAGGGTTGAGACATAGCTGTTGACTCCAGGAAAGCGCTCTCTCTCCGTGTGTGTCCGCGTCCCGGTTCATCCTCTGGAGGTGTCTCCTCCAACGGTTTCCTGCTAATGTCTGAATATAAACAACCGAAGGTTTTCTTTGGACTCGATATGGGCGACAGAGTCAGTGCCTGCGCTTCACTGCGATAAGAACCAAACCTGTGATTCTCCTTGAGCTCATCAGAAGTCCAGTTGCTCTTTGCTTTCTTCCTGGGTGAGATGAATTCGGCTCCGTGTTTCTCTCCAAACAGCGGATCCTCGCTTGTGAAAATCCCCTCTTTTGCGCCCATCGCTTCTCTCTGCACTTTGGATTTTAGTTTCGCGAACACCTTGGCAGGAGATTCAAACCGCGGTTTTGCGTGCTGTAATAAATGATGATACGACGCCATTGCTTTGGGGGAAAAGTTAACCGATTATTATGCATCCGAGGCTTGTGCTAGCAGCTAGCGCACAAATTTCAAATTTCTCATCACTGCCGCCTTTGGCTGGAAACCTGTGACGTACTTCCACAACACATACGTCACTACCTGTCTTCGAGTTTTCTTCTTCTTCTGTTTTTCTTATTATTCAAAAGATAAAATGAAGGTAAGTGGTATGTCATAGAGTAAAATGAAGCAATATTAAAAAAAAAGAGAAAATAACAAAGATAATAAAAACTATATATTTCTTTTGCTATTCCTGTTTCTTCTTCCTCCTCCTCATTTTCTTAGAGATAATCTCTCTTCGAGGTACTTCAAAAGACATGGGGAGAATGGGGGAAAGTAATGAGTATTAGATAAAAATGAAGCAAGATAAAAACCAAGACAAACAACACAAAAACAGAATACAGATAAAAATGATAAAGACTATATACTACATACATCTTTCACATATACAGATAAGTACATGCAAATATCATTCTTTTTATATTTTTCTGTCCTCACTGGCATCAAATTTAACTATTTAGATCACAATTCGCGTTATTTTATTTAACCATGTGTCAGGCAGAAGAGTATGATTGTATTTGTAGCCATGTAATGACACTAAATAAAGGCTTAGCAGAAAAAGACAAGATGATAAGAATTTCTTAAAACGATTTTCGCACAATTATCATTGCTACTGTACATTCCAAAAGAATGTGTCTGCTGCAAAACTTTCACACTGGGTCTTCTCTAATCAGACAGTGGGACTGCTGCAGGGTTACTAGTCCGTCTGTGCTTTGGGACGGGGAGGAGCTCACAGCAGCACCTGCTGCTCGTTGAGGACAGTAACTGCAGAATGATCCGAGATTTCATGTCAGAGTCTCCAAAACACCAGAAAAAGTCGCTACATTTGTCGCTAGTCGCTTTTGACAAAAAAAAAAAAAAAAGTCGCCAGGAGGCTTTGGAAAGTCGCCAGATTTAGCGAGAAAATAGCAAAGTTGGCAACGCTGGTAATAGAAGTAATTGTCTTTGAATCAGTGGAGGGCAGTATTGGGTGCTGGAGGATCTGAACTACCAAGAAGTGTTCACGAAGAAGAACAGGCTTACTGCGCATGTGTAGACTTTAAAGTCAAATTTCCGGGGTAAGGTTGTCGCTCTTCTGGCTGGTTGTTTTTCTGACCAGTAACAGCACACTTATAGAAGGAAATATATATATATTGTGTTTTTGTGTATATGTTTACAGTGCGATTGTTTCAAATAATACGACGTTTCTTGCTGAACATATATCTGAATATAAAGTGTTGTTTGGCGGCTTACAAACTCCTGAGCCGGTGTGAAAGACTGATGCAACATGGCAGCAACTGCTGTCAGCAAGTGTTTACTGTCAGCGTTAAGGACTCACACTCGGTGTCAGAGCCGTGGACTTAACTCCGTGGCAGAGAGGACAGTCAGCCGAGTCTCCTCTGTTGTGGTATGTAACCAACGGGGAGCAGAGGGAGACACACGCCTGGACAGGAGAGCTCCTGCTGGGGACAGAAGAGGCGGTCGGGACAGCAGGAGCTCCCCGGGGGTAAAGTCGGTGTCGGTGGGTTTGGGTCTCTGTGCTGCGGCGCTGCTGGACAGTCATAAAGAGGACAAGGGAGTTTCAGTATCAGGACGGTTTCTAGAATTCATTCTGCCTTCAGCTCACTGTGCTACGCCCTTTAAGCCTGACAGCCCTCGGTATAAATACAACTTTATTGCAGACGTGGTGGAAAAATCCACTCCAGCTGTGGTGTACATCGAGATCGTGGGCAGGTGAGCAGGAAGGGTTCACCTGTCAGTAGAGCTTCAACTAATGATCATTTCCATTGATGGTTCATTTGTCGACTGTTATGTCAATTCATAAATTCGTTGTTTTGTCTAAAAAAGTGGTTTTCAGAATGGTTGGAGAATCATTTAAAAACTGACAGCTGACTGATTAATCGATTAATTATTGCAGCTCCGTCAGTAAATTTGTACTCCGTGGTGAATGTAGAATTTGCAGTTATGTTGCCATTTCAAATGTCATTGTTGATTAATGTTACTAAAAGTAGTTTCCTCTGCTATTTAACAGCTGTTAATCAAACATTGTCAACTGATTATTAGTAATAACTTACTAATAACTGATTAATAACTGAGTATTAATAAAGGAGAAGTAGTGGAATGCAACTCAAGGATATGTTCTACCTTTGCTTCTCCTCCACCACACTTGGGAGATAAATATTGTACTTTCTACTCTGCACCGCATTTATTTTAAAGCTTTAGTTACTAATTATTTCAGACATTCAGATAATTGATATAAAATGTACATTTTGTGAATCTGTTTAACCAGAAAGTTATTTGAGATTGAAGTCCAGGTGTGGCCTGCCTGAGAAAGAATACCATTATAAATTTTTAAAAAAAGATTATACACTTAAGAATGACAACAACTGACATAGGACAAAAGTAAGACCATTTTAAACAACCAAGGTATTAAGAAGCACAAAATAAAATTCAGCTAAGGAATAGCAGTTTCATTCTACAGTTACATATCTTTTGGTCAGAGCTTTGACCTTTTTTGTGGAGAAAAAAAACATTTAACTGTAGTCTAAAGATTATGTCGGCTCCAGGGTACAAAATAGAGAAAGGCTATTCGGCCAAGGTCAGCATGTTTGCCAAAATAATATCTCTGTTTTCCTCTCAGGATAAAGTACCCCAAATGGTGCTAATGATGTTGTTTCCAGACTTAATGACATCAGCTACTTTTACTGTTTTACAGACACCCTTTTTCTGGAAGAGAAGTCCCAGTGTCAAATGGTTCTGGTTTTATTATCAGCAGCGATGGTCTCATAGTCACCAATGCCCACGTCGTGGCCAACAAGAGGGGCGTTCGTGTGAAGCTCACCAATGGAGACATGTACAACGCCTCAGTGCAGGATGTTGATCCTGTGGCAGACATTGCAACCATCAAAATCACAGCACAGGTGAATTTTAAAAAGCGCAATAATCTTTGATAAGAATGGTACCTCTATATAGTTTGTATTTTGGGACAAAAAAGCTGATGGAATTACAGAAAACTCAGGTTTTCACTGTAAAAGACAGAATCAGAAACAAAAACCAAAGTAAATACAGTTACAGGAAAGAACACAGCATGTGGTTTATTCCCGAACAGGAAACCAGAAGAAAAGCTGGTGGCTGACAACAATAAAGTCAGATGATTTTAAATAATATTAAAAAACATATCAAATAAGGAAAGACACGTGCACGTTAGCCTGTGATGTGATCAAAACCAGCAACATTTGAATGAAACGATGTTCAAACTTCATTCTTTCGATCATATTACTGTGCATCTTAGAAATTTTTCAATGAGGATATGACTTTGTGTTTGATGAGAAAAAGTATAAAATAAAATATATAATAGACCGTAGCAGCTAGAAAAGTAGGTCATAGATAAAATAGGAGGCTTTATTCTATTGCTCAACTCTTTCTGTGTTTCCTCTCCTCTGACATGCAGAATCCTTTACCCACGCTCACACTCGGTCAGTCGTGTGGTGTTCGACAAGGAGAGTTTGTGGTTGCCATGGGAAGCCCGTTCGCTTTGCGGAATACAATCACGTCAGGCATTGTCAGCTCAGTACAGAGAGGCAGTAAGGAGCTGGGTCTGTCCAATCCCAACATGGAGTACATACAGACAGATGCAGCCATCGATGTGAGTAATCTGCTGTAATGCGTTTTATTTTTGTTTGGCCGTTTGCCACCTCCCAGTGAGCAAATGGCCTTTTGCTGTGACGCAGAAATGTCGCATATTAAGTTTCTTAACATCACATATGACTAATTTGTTTTGCAGTTTGGAAACTCTGGAGGTCCCCTGATTAATTTGGTGAGTCACACGTCTGCTCAAGTGTTTAAGTGTGTGTGCGTGCAAAGCTGTGGTGTGGCCGGAAAGAGTTTGTGATCTCTTTCTAATAAACTGGTTTTCTGCAGAACTGGTCATAAAATGTGATATGATCTCCAGGAAGAACAGTTTCAGTTTTAATAATTCTTTTTTTTACTGAACCTGTCAGTTCAACATTAACACTGCTGGCAGAAACAGTAAGTGAACCAGCTTTGGCAGCAGTAACATCAAACAAGCACCCTGTAAGGTTCTTTAATCAAACTGTCTCGCTAATAAATGATGATGTAAATATTTGAATGGTGTATGGACAAGAACAATACAGTGATTCATGTGTTGTTAGTTTAAATAGATTGTTCTTTTTTTTGTTCATAATTGTAATTTCAATCAAGATCTTACTGTGTTTAAAGGTAAATATATTCATACATCAGTAAATAAAATTCCTTATTTCTCCTTCTAATAGGACGGTGAAGTCATCGGGATAAACACCATGAAAGTCACAGCAGGCATCTCCTTTGCAATTCCATCTGATCGCGTCAAACTTTTTCTCGATCAAGCAGCAAAAAAAAGGAGTAAGAACATGCCAAGAATCCAATCAACTTTCAACTGCACATACTTCTAGAAAAGATAGCTGAGAAATTTAGATTGTCTCCTGTTAAGTTTCTCACACATCTTGTCCCTCTTCTCTAAGGTTCCTGGTTTGGCGAATCAGAGACAAAGCGGCGATACATCGGTGTTATGATGCTGACGCTGTCACAGAGGTAAATGCTTCACTGTAAAAAATACTTTCTTAAAAGGAACATAGTTACAGCAGGGGTGCACTGTTTTATTTAAAACCAGGCGGGTTTCTGTTTTGTGACTTTAGCATCATTACTGAGTTAAAGCTGAGAGACCCGTCCTTTCCAGATGTGACACACGGCATCCTGATTCACAAAGTCATCATGGGCTCCCCGGCCAACAGGTAAGCAGAGCAAGCTACTGCAATTTGTGGGTGATTAATAGATAATCCTGGGTTTGAATGTCATTTTGTATGTTTCATAGTATTTAGGTGTGTTTAACTTCATGCATGTATGGAGATGCAGGTACATGACAGGGTACTATCTAAACTTTGTTTGACATACACATACATGACGGATGTTTTTGTTTCAGACTACATGTAGTTAATGTAGTAAAGGACATGGGTATCTTCCTAAATCATGTTTGTGCTGACAAATACTACTAGTCCACACTGTTTAAAAAATCTCAATAATAAAGTTTAAAAAAAACCCAACAAAAAACACTTGTAGAAATAATGGCAAATACCTGCACAGTATTGATTTTTCATTTACAGTCACATTATGAAAGAACAAATTACTATTTTTGAAAACACTGTTTTTTTGTGGACCTTACTTACAGTTTTGGGCTATTTTTTTTTTTTTTTTTTTTGTAGTCAGTATTTATTACTTTTTTCAGTGATGATGTAATTTAATGAAACAGGAAAGTCTAAAATAACTGTTATGTTGTTTTTTTTTTAACTATTGTTCTTATTTGTAAAACAGTATTTTTTGCTCAGTAATTACACTAAAAATATTGTGTAATTTTACAGTTAAACATTGTAAAATAACGAATTATCATTTGTAAAAATACAGATTTTTATGTGGACGCTGTTTTACAGTAAATAACTGTAAATTGTTTTAAAAAACAAACTACAGTTTAAGCTGGTAAACTTTCATTTTATGCTATTTACCATTAGTCCCTTTAAGTCAATTTGGCCAGCCAGTACATCTATATTAAGACACAATAATAATCCAAACAGGCATTGTCTAAGTACCGTAATTTTTTGGAACTGTCACTTTAACATTCTTGATTCAGATAAGTACTGACAATGAAATATAGTCTCTCACAAACTGCATGTTAACTTTTTTCAGGAAACCGCCAGTATTTTTTCCATAACATGGGGACAATTAGCAAACTTTAATTTCTGCAAACCCACAGTGCTGTCATACTTGTTTCAGGGCTGGCATGCTACCAGGAGACATCGTGGTGGAGATAAACGGGGTCACGGTGAACACGTCAGAGGAGATCTACCAGGCAGTCCGCAGCAGCGACAAAATCACTATGGTGGTGCAAGAGAGGAAACAAGTTACTTCAACTGCAAATGACTCCTGAATACACAGAGTAACAATAATCCCACTATTTGCTAACTTCATGTTAGCCTGATGGACAGACGACCGCATTGTTGGCTCACATACACAAGAGAAGGAAACTGTGAAACCAAACAGTGACTGTGGTCAAATGAAATTCTGTTTGCAGTTGAGTAAAGACTTAATGAAGCTTGTTTTGAGTACTTTTGTTCAAAGGAAATTGGAGCTACAATTACTGCTTCTTCTGTGTCTGTACAGGTATTATATTTTCTGTCTTTGAACATCAATGGGACGGTCATCTTTCCATGGCTGAAGGCTGTTAACTACACTGCTGGCATTAAAATGACAGTAGTCATTTTAATGCCATTTCTCTAATAGTTTGAATCATCAAAAATCTGCCAATACCTTACACAGAAAATGAATCCAGTGTTTATTCCCAGGTTTCTCTGCGGAATTTCTACCTCTACAAAATGCATTGCTACTTGTTGCTAGGTGGAGCCGCAAAGCCGTTTGTCCTGTAATGATGTGTGTTTCTACAGCCCAAAACACAGTATTTGTGAAATATAAGTGAACACAACCTGTGTACTTTAGTAAAGCCATTTAATGTTAGACAGCAAAAAGAAGCATGAGAGACCCAGCACTATGGCAAGGGACAATGGTATTAAACTGACTACCATTAAGTGAGCAAAGTCTTCTGACAAGTCACAAATGCTACTATGATGACAATGATTACACAAGTAAAATATGAATCAGTGAGATCCCACTTATTTAAACTGACTGCTTTGAGTATGTCACGCACAGTAAAGACCAAAAACATGAATTCACTTCATGTAAGAGAAAACTGCGGTTACTGTCAAGATTTCGTTGAGAGCCTTGAAGCCATACAGAGTAAATTTCCCTGGTATATGTACAGTAACACACTTACAGTAAAGTAACATTGTGACGTACTGGACTGCTACACAATTAAATGTATTTACCTCAAAAGACTGATAGCTATTAAATTGAGACAACATTTAAACCACCTCAGGTTTAAATATGTTCATACTTCTGGACTAAAGACATCTTGTTAGGTACGAGTACTACAACATACAAGTATGGGACAAGTATGGGAGGAAAAATAAAATTGTTCAAATCCCATTAAAACTACTTTAAAAAGGCTTAATATATATTGCTGGTAATATTTTTCTTTTTAAGAAAATATAAATTGTGCGACTGAAGCTTACAATACACTGCTGGCAGTAGCGCCAGGTTCTGTGGAAACCTGCTGGAAAGGGATCATCTGTCGAGGCGCTGTGTGCTGAGAAACTCCCTGGAGGAGGGGAAAAAACAAAATGAAAAAAAACCCAAAAACAGTAACTGGACATCTAATGACGCCAGAATCCCTTGCACGGAAACCCAGACGCTGCTATGTTGTTTGTCACTTTGGAATGCTGCATATCACATGATGTGCACAAACAGCAGCCAAACTATAATCAAACTCATACAGATACATAAATAAGGGGCAGTGGGGCCGGGGGAGAGGTGGGTGGGCGGTCTTGGAGAGGGAGTGACAATGTGAGGAACAAATTGTAGTGTCCAGTCTAGTCCAGCAGTGAGCAGGCTAAGCAATGACTCAGTTGACGTGGTCCAGAGCACGCAGCAGCTCCTCCCCCTGCAGCAAGTACTGCCGGCCCTGTAAGGGGGCATTCACCTCGCAGTCGTAGCGGGTGAGCTGTGGCAGGGTAAAGGGGGAACTGGTGCCCTCTGAAGTGCTGCCAAGCAGGCGACTTGCCAAATCTACGACAGAAAAAGATACAAAATTATGACTCTCCTGATGTTCAGGTTGAAGCGGCAGTCTACAAGTATTTACCAGAGATCTAGTTTATTCACCTGAAGGCAGCAGAAGTATGGTTCTGGTCGTTCTTGACTCTGAAGCCTTCAGCTTTTTGCTCTTGTCAATTTGCTCCGAGGGCAAAGTTCCCTGGAAAAAGCATCAAATAAAGACACTCAAATTCTAACCTGTTACAGTAAAAATCTACAACACCTGTTTGGATGCCGAGTACTTACCTGTCCAATTATCTCCTTTAGGTCACACAGTTTTCTTTTGCGTTGTGCGTTCTGAGCTGCCAGCGTCCTCAGCGAGACGTCTTCATCCAGGTGTGGGGTCCTGCAGTAAAACAAAAATAGCCTTTAGCTAAAGCCCCTAAACGGTCATTTAAACACATTCCAGCAAAGAAAATGTGGTGCATTTTGGAGACTTTACCTCTTTGTGCTTATGGTGGCAAGATTAGGGGCATTTATAGGCTCTGGTGGTGCTGGGGAAGCTGTGCGACTGCCTGGTGTGCTGAACGGGGAGCCGGGAAAGGTGCGGATGTCCTGTGAGACGTGGAGTGGAGAACTCCCAAGGGATTTGATTGGTCCACAAGACAGAGGCTCTTCTGGAGTCTGGCTGCGCAGCTGGAAGTCATCGTCCATGGGGATGTAGGGAGCTAACATCTCCAGATCCAAGTCTTCCATTGTCTTAGGGAGAGAAAAACAAGTCTAATGAATCACAACATAGACAACTCTGATCTGATTTGGATTGAAGATGAACGTGATTTCAATACAGTAAAATGCACCAGCATCATTACCTGTGTGTTGAAGGGGGTTTTGGGTTCTGTATCAATGGCAAACAGCTTCTCCACCAAGTCTAGTTTAAAATCTGAGTTCATTTCTGAATCCATGGGGAAACAAAAGTCCAGTGCGCTATCAGCCTAAAGACAAGAGAAGTCAAAGGTCATCCTCTGTTCAGTAGATATTAAGTGGATATAAATGTTTGCTGTCTGTACTGAAACAAGACAACACTATAAAAATTTGCCCGTCTTACCTCTGGGGAGCTGTGACTTCTTGGTGTGGTCAATGGGGCAGATTTTGCATCTTGAGAGGCTGTGCTGGAGACACTGAGAGGCTCGCTGGGTGGCAGAGGGGAAAGAGGCATAGCCAGCTTGTCACTTGTGGAGGGAAGCATTACATCATTGTAGAGAGGAACATCCTTCAGCAGCTGGATCTCTGAATCTGTACCAGAGGACAGAAGAGGTCAGAACGGTTTAAATCATCAGGATATAAACTCTGATATATGCACTGAGAAGTTCTGCTATGCACATAAAGCTACCAACCAGGGCAGGTGAAGTCCAAAGGGATGATTGTGTCTCCTGCAGCTGGGGCCAGTAGGGTGAGGGCTTCTGGCTCCGCCTTTAGCTGGTCATACAGACTAACCAGCGGCTTGGACTCAACCACCTGGGTGAAGAGTTTGATGACATCCAGCTCTGGGCCTTTTTCCTCCTCCTTGGGTAGAGCTGGAGACAGGTCGGGCTCGCTGCTCAAGACTATAGTCTCGTCTTCCTGCTGCTGCTCCTCCTTCACCGGCTTCACATCCTCAGTCTGCTCCAGAGACAGGATCATTTTCTCCTCCTGGATGCCACTGTAGCAGACGAGAGACATATTTGAGTTATGCAGCTGTAAAATTATTATTATCATAATTAAATAGCCACAAAAACAACCGCTATAATCTCTCTGTTTTGTACAGTTAAGGATTTTTAAAAAAAAAAAAAAAGAAAAGAAAAGGTAATACATCTGTCTCATCTGCAAACAACGACGCTTCAAAGAGCAGTTACAGTACCTGAGCACAAAGTTGACACAGACAACACACTGTGGCTGGGAGTTCTTGCTGTTGTAGATGACAGTGGCTTGTGTTTCCACCCATACAAAGCCTCCTTTCTTGGCCAACATCCGGTACTGGCCTGTGCTGACCTGGCCCTTTGCAAATACTAACAGAAAACACAAAAGCAGACAATAAGAAAATAGTAATTTAGACATGTGATTAGAACTTGGATGAAACTAACAGCTGGGTTTAGTAGTTTAAGGTCCATGCACTCTTGTTAATTTTTTGTTCATGCTTACAGTTGTGGTGAGTCTTGGTAAGATGGTCCGAGTCCAGAGCATGATAGTACTCATACACAGAACGGTTCAAGAGGTCCTCAGGATCATAACCCATGAGCTCAGTGATCCTGGAGAGACAACAAAAACAGATTATTTTAGAGATGATCCTATTGTAATATCTAGACTCATCACTAGGTGGCTCTGTGTGACTGTGCCAGCAAGAGCTGTGGCAATGACAGTAGATGAATAGAACGAAACAGCTGGTTTAGGAAGCTGAATCATGTTTGATCCCTGTATAAGCTCTTAAGCACATAGTATTCACTAAGATGGGCAAACTAACCTCTCATCACAATATGTGAACTTCATGTCCATTGTGTGGCGGCTGAGAAAAGTCTTGGTGTCCAGAGGGACCTCAATGTTGGAAGGATGTGGGATGGGGTCGCAGATCAAAACCAGGTAGGGGACAGGTGGCTCCTTTTGCCCATTGGTGGTCTGCGCCGTTGGGTTGTCATAAACACGCACATGACCTGAGCAGTGAAGCACCTACAGAGAGACAACAGCGAGGTCACAACAAACGCTTTTCTCATGTAGCAGACACATAATTATTGGATGGAGTGGCATAAACTGATAAATATTTATACATATATTCAAACAAAGAATTTAGTGTCTGGGGAAGTGGATTGCTGTTGTGAGATTTTGACAACTGCTTTCAGAGCTGCAGCAGCAACTCTATACTTGTGTGACCAAGAAAGATATTTCTTTCTTCTTTATATTTACATTTAATAAACTGCAATTTACAAGAAAATATGACATAGGAAACACATTTCAACAGTTACAGAAAATAAAGTCCTTCAAAATCGGGTGTTATTTAGGAGTTTTATTTGTAAGTGATCTGAATAAAAAGCTTAATAAATGATTAATACTAAATGTCCCATTTGCCATCATGCTAACTTAATGCTTTTTTTATACACTTGCTCCCAAAATTATACAAGTAATAAATTGTAAGTTGTGTATTAGTATATATGTATTAATAAATGTGTACAACGATGGTTTCATTTTATAAAAAAAGATTTGCATCATGGTCTATTTTATCTGCAAACTATTAGACAACTGCTAACAATGACACCTGCATGCAGTGCAGTTTGTATTATTCACTTTTGTTAATAGAAATTACTTTTCTAGCACTTCTTTAGTTCAACATTGTAATTGCAGCTTACATGGATCATTTTAATGGTCATTATCAGCACACTAAAACATCATACTAAAATTTTGTAATGTGCCTGCTAAACAGTGAGTGGGGTAATTGAATAACAACTGTCATCGTTTGGCTTTGCTATTGAGAGATAACAGGCCCTACAATCTCAAAGAAGACCAGTCAGGCCAGCTTTAATAGGTAAAGAGAATAATTAAAAGCAAAATAGTTGCCATATTTAACCCAGGCTTCATTAAATGTTGTTCTATGAAATTTGATTAACCTAGCAAGCAGCTGCAGTGTTTACAAATCTAGAAGAAGAAGCATGCACACGGCATAATAACAACAGCAGTAGCTACATTCTAACTTATTCGAAAAGTGTTTTAACTGTACTGTTTTTGATGCATTTGAAGTATATTTCCTTACTGATTCCACTAAAACCTACCTTCCATGTAGCTGACTTCACATTCACAGTGCGGCCCCTGCTTGTTAGAGTGCATTTCATTCGGAGAAAGAAGCTGCGCTCTGTATTTGGTTCCTTGGCTTTCTTGGAGCCTAAAATCACAAAAGCAGGTATAGAGCCACAGTATAAAAAGGGGGAAATTGTGACCATTAGCATGTATAACTGCCTCAATTTTTTTTTATTATAAGAATTTGCAAACTGCCAACAGTTCACATTTGCCTTCGGAGAAGAGATTAGGCTGTAAAGCTTCTGCACTGAAGTGAGCTACAAACGTCAAGTACAGGAAGTGGAGTTAGAAGCCGTTACAGTTGATATAATGTCCAAGTGCAATGCCACGCAACAAAAGCAAATGTGGCCTCAAATTAGCATCTTTTGATAACAAATTATGGTCTGAGGCACTGGGAAGTTTTTGCATAATTTATTTTACTTTTGCTGACAATGATACAAAACAACAACACTAAACCCATAGTAAATAGTACACAGAAGAAAACACAAACACAGGAAATGTGTCAGTGATAAATAAACGGTAAACTCTGATCACTCTGACCTCGGAACTAGAGTGGGAAAATGATAACTTGTTCTGACAGCTTCCTAGTATGGCTGTGCCAGCTCAGAATGAATTGGACTCCCTGCTGATTGATTCAGTGGCAGACCTGACAGGCTGCTTGTTGTGTGTCTGTCTCTCTTCATTATAGGTTGAATAACATGACAATGCTCACCTGTTCTGTGGACCAGCATCTCCCTCAGCTCCTCCTGGTCACAGGGATGTGTGAAGTCAAAGACACTGTGTCCAGTCAGGTCAAACTGCAGCAGACGGATAAACAAAAAATGTGCTATTACCATGTACATGCAACAGTAGAGCACTGCAGAATCTAGCCTTTTTCTACTGAACCAAATTTCACGAGTCATATGGTCATCTATCTATCTATATTGCTATTCAGCAGTACCAGTACATAATTAGCCAGAGCCGTATCTACTAAACATCTGTTGCATTATGAGCACAATAATTATTTGGCATGAAACGCTGTGCTTCTGACTTCTTCCCCAAATGAATCATATGGTCTATGCTCCCTGTTTCTGACACACAGTAGGTCAAACTGGACCAACCTGTGCCAGCCCGAGGCACTTGCTGACATTCTCAGAGAGATAAATCATATCTCCGTCTTCAGACAGCACCATGAGAAAGCCCTCCAAAGCCTTTAGGTAAGAGCTGTTTAGCTGGACATCAAGCTCCGTTTCCTCCTCTGCCATTGGCTCATCTAGAGCGGATAACAGAGAGGGGAGGAAGGGGATTGAAAGATAAAAGAAGGTAGGGAAAAAGAAAAGCAAAAGAAGATCTGTCAAAACAATCTCTGATGTCTGAAAGAAGTTTGCAGGAGGGGACACAAAAACACAACGTAACCACAGGTGTATCTGAAGAACAATCTATATCTGCATGTGTCTCTGTGGATTTTTTTTAAAGCAGCTGACTCATAGGTTAACCACTAATTGGCTGTTATTTTTACTTTAGCCATTTCGGATTGTGCTCCCTAGTCGTCTCACTCTCTTCAAGGTGTCCTTTCCTTTAATTATGATGGCTTCCTACAAGTAAATCTGATTCATAATTAAAATTTCGATATGAAACCTTCTGAAGCTGATTCTAAAATGACAAGACCTGTACAATTCAATTATCACTGAGACAATACTAAAGGCATACAGATGTGCCCCAAACTAAACTTTCCATGTTCAAGTAGAATATGTAGAGATACTAACCTGTGCAGAGCAGTTTTCTCATGCGCAGGTAACTGATGGTGAGCCTCATGATGGAGGCCTTGTCCAGGCTGGAGCTGACACTGTGGGGCAGGGGCAGCTGCTGGGCCAGCTCGTAGAACACCTCTGACTCCTTCCCACGCCGGCATCGTGCTGCATCCCTTGATTTTTCCTTCCTCCGCTCCGAGCTCACCCTGCGGGACACAGGCGGTGGGTCAGCCACAGCTTGGCCATATACTGGGTTTGCTATACACACTACAAATGCTGACATCCTGCCTTCCTGCCTTCAGCGCATCTACAGAGTTTAGTCAGCCTCTGGCCTGTTACTGAAGAAGGCTGCAGCAACTGGAGTTCGCAACGAACAACCTCACGGCCAAGCCATCGTCTGGACCCCAGTCTGACTCATTTACATAAAAGACTGTCTGCAAGCGTACTATTGGTTGCTGACCAAAAGAAAATGAGTCCATCCACTCAAAGTGATTGGCTGGGAGAATGTCCACAGATTCTCCTGTCTATCTTTTGGTGCATGGCCAAGCTACAGTGCAACCAATCATCTTGACATTTACGAGTTTGGTTCAACCAATCTGCAGAGAAAAGGGATGATAATACTTGCACAACAGAGACAGCATACACACGAGTGAATGACACCTTCATCTACCAGGACAAAGGGACATAGATGTTGTTATTTCTATTACTGGCAATCATCATTACTGCTTACGGTTCACAGTAGTTCCACTTCTGATGCTTCATTTATCCAAGACCAGGCTAATGGACTCTCACCACACTGTAAACAAGATCTGACAACCTGACAGTATTTGGTAAAAATGAATGCCTTAGTCACTGTAAAAATAAGTATTTTGTTTTCAAGGATTTCAACTGAATGGAAAAGGCACTGGTTTGGCAATTTACTTTTATTGTTGATTCAGTGCAAGGCTTACATGGCCACCAACAGAAACAGACTGGCTAATCTTCATTCTCAACCTGACTGTTGATTCGTTTACATTATCATCCCTCTGACAGGCCCTACAACATGACCCCAAATGCATTTAGGTGCCACTGGAGTAGCATCACAACAGAATGGATCACAGTTCCAAAGCCCTTGGCTATGAAATACACACCTAATTGAAATTGATCTGTTATCTACTTACAGTATTGACCAAGGCCATAATGTTATTTGAGGCTCTCCAACAAGACAATGGGCCAGCTTACTAAAATAGTCTACTATATAGCATATCATCTGGCAGGGTTGCAGAACACTTTTTTTTGTCAAAAACTTTCCATTACATACATGTGATACACAAATGGCTCTACAATTAGCATAATTAGGCCTCTGGGGTACAAAGATTGCATGAATCAGAGTTAGACTTTTGTCTCTCAGGAAGACGCAAGCCTAATCAAAATAGTCTGCAAACACATGAGGATTTTGAGCACAGAGAACAGCGTAATTACCTCCCAGCATCGCTGCATTGAACGAACTGAACACTAATATAGAGAAAAGTTTTCATCTCTAAGGGTTGAAACATCAAAAAAATCCACTCATCACTTTCATGTTAGACCATGGCATCATCAAGTCTATGGGATCCCTCTCATTGTTCTACCAAACACATGACAAAACATGGATGTTGGTACAATGATACGTGTAACATTTTTGCATATGTATGTACAAAAGCTCCTCCTGTCAAATATGTTTATATGATTTGTAACATAAACATCTTCAAAACCAGACTACAGTCAACAGCCACAAGCAAAAGCCCATTTACCATTTCTACTGTTAATACCATTGACAAATATTTACATCTTCTGTCAACCCAGTGGGACAGATCGAGAATATCTGAGCATCATTAAAATCAATCACAGTCATTTTCTTTCTTTCAAGTCCGAGTTCTGGCTCCTACAGCAACAAAATAATCACCTCTAGCCTTCATTCATATAAATAGGTTAATATATCATCACAAATAATTAACAAGCACACATGGGTACAAAGTACACACTGGGAAAAGTCCCCTTGCTTCGCTACTGATGAGCTACTGACAGTTATGGTCTACACAGTATTATAAACTGCCGTCCCTCTAAGATGATTAATAATTTCCAGCCTGTATAGAAACTGTTGCCCTTTGTAGTGGCTACAGTTCATTGATATATGTCTTCATGCAAATCCTGTTCAAATGAAGCTGAGCTGCAATATAAAGCACCCCTGAATAGAGATGTGCATTACAAAGGAGGATGTTAAAGTTTGCATTCAACATGACATCAATATGGTCTCTAAGCCATCGTGTATTACTATAATATCAATGCTCTATAAACAGCCCTCATATCAGAGAAGAAGTAGTAAACTTCTAGGTCATTAACAGCAGCAGATGGTGTTTAAAGTGTCCCTGTTCACAGTTTAAAAGACTATAGTCCTGTGACTCAGATATCTAATTTAACAACGTTCTTTTGTACTTTTCTGTTCTATTTACTTGTGTTACATGATTATGAAAAGCAACATTTTCTAAAACAGACAGCTTTTATTCTTTTACAAGGAATATGCGATGAAAACAAAACAGCTCACTTCATGTTAAAACAAAGGCTAGCAGAGAGGCTGCATTACATAACACTATTAATGCACATGGTCATGCATGCCCAGTAGTTCTACGTCTGACATGCCTCACTGCCAACAGTCACATTTGCAGTTTTGCAGTTTTTAATTACGCTTGTTTTGTGATTGGCTGCTATTATGCAAACAAAATTTGAGCTGTTGACAGAAGTGACCTTGCGGACTTCTGCTTACAAGCATTACAAACCAGCCCACAATGAGAATCATACTGACCAATGCTATCAGAGTGGTGTGTGTACTTTATTTTGTTGCTAAGGGGCTGACCTATTTCACTAGAGAAATGTTCTGACTATCTGTCAGTCCTGTTTAGTGTGACAGTAAACATAGTCTTATCTATTACATAATCAAGTTTGGAGAAATACCACTATGCTCTACCCATATGAGGGGAAGAGTAAACTAAGAGCGAAAACAAGCCTCTTTTACAGTCAAATGAACCACTGGCATGTGATGTTTTTGGAAATAGTAGGGGTTTCCCCTAAACCTGTGCATACAAAGCTGTTAGTGTGCTGCTATCATAGTTTACATTTTGTAGTGGATGAGCAAATCAACATTATATCCCATTAAGGAAGTGGAATAATAGAGGTATAGAGTGGAGGGTGGCGTTACCTTTTTCCTTGTGTTCAGCAGCTCACAGAACAATCAATCATCTAAATAACAGGCCTGTTACATTTATTACATAAGAGTTGGATTGCAATTATCTGAGCCGATAGTAATCATTTTGCATAATTGTTAGAATCGTTTTGATTTACCTGCATAAACAGCTGTAGGAAACCAAGTGTGTCATGTTTCAATCACTATTTCCACATTGTTTTCAATCATTTGCACCTCCTTTGTTGTCTATGTTTTAAAAGCAGCAAATGTTTATCATCGATTCATTTAACTTATTAGAATCAACTGACTGCATTTTGATGAACATCGATTGACATTAACATAAAGGATTTAGTTTCAAAGCCAAAACACTACAGAACCACTGAAATAAAAGATAAGAATTTAAAGGAGGCAATTTGTTAGCTTTGAGGCAAAAAGGTTGCATTCAAAGGCATTAATACTACTCGCTTAAATAACGGAGCCATAAAGTCAACAGAAGGAGACAGTTATTTGTAAGGGAATTCATCATCAGCTAAAATTTTATGACTGTGAAAGCCCCGCAGCCCTGTAGCCCAGAAGTTTTTTGTTCAAATCAGTTTCTTTTACTTTATCTAATCTGGAAGATTGCATTATGTACAAAGTTTTTTCAAATGGTCCCATAATGGCACATAGCCTCATTCAAATGAGTGAAGAAGACTGATAGGTAGTTCAAAGCTCTGAAAATCTAGTCAATCCAATTTAAATTAAAATTATTTTCATCACAAATGAGCAGACTCTTTTTTCTTAACTTAACAAGAGGACCATTCAGTCACAATAAAATATTAGCAAATGGTGTAACAACTTAAGTTGCAATTATTACTGAGTAGATATTCACAATATTACATATAAATCAAGCAAAATCAGGTTTCTGTTTATCCTTAAATACACGTGCTGCTGCATCTGACATTTTCACAAGCACCAGCCTGATGGCTGACAAAAAGCTTAAATGGAAGGTCTACTCCAAGCAAACATACTTAAAATCACCCAAATTACGAATCATTTAGCAAGCTGAAGTTAACTCACATTACTGTACCACACTCCTCACCGACTATTTCAGTTGATTACATTTGGTCAGTGACACCCACAAAGTCCACTTCATTCTAAATAATAAGTCTTTGAATTGGAGCTGGGCTAGTTTGACTCAAATGATGCAACTTGAGCAAATTAACCTGCAAATGATCAAACACTTCCTTTCGATTTCCCATGTGCTGCCCTTAAAGGTTAATCTCTGGCATTAGTTCAGTGTAAAAGGGGTATTGGGAACTACACTGCACTTTGCATGACTACATAAAAGAATTGATTAATATAACAGACATTTATAAAAGTGGTAGATTCTTCTACTTTTGGCTATGAATATAGTATTATGGGAAATTGACATATAACAGTTGACAAATTATTTTTACCCGATTTCAACTTAAATGTGACATATAACAAGAGAAAGATGCTTGCTTTTAGTCTTCAAAACCCCCACCTCCAGCATTTGGCATTACAGTGACTTAGAGTTTCTAAAATATAAATGGCTTTTTCTACAGCCTAATTTTCCGTTGTTTTTTTTTTCACAATTTGGTATCATAATGTTGCAAACACTATTTGTGGTTATCATTATTCAATCTCTTTCTGTCACTGTCCAGATATGAATCCAGATGTATGTAATATTGGGTACTGAAATACAATATTTGGCCAGATGCAGTGTTCAGCAGACCCTAAAGCACTGATCAGCAATGGAAAATATATTCAACAAAATTCTTGGACATACAATATGTTAAAAGGCATGACACATGGAGGAACTATTTTGATACTTCCTTTCTTACATTGTTTGTGAGACACTCTGTAAAAACCACTGACATATGCGTTAATGAATAAGGCAAAAAAAAAATGCTTCAATATGAAGACAACTGTGTGCAATATATTTAGGATTAAACATATTACCTCACAATACAACCCTGCCAAATGTTTTCTCATATGGTGTTCTTTGAAGTCTTTATTGTCTAGTAAAGAGCATTTGTACTTCATGATCAATCAGTCCTTTGGTTGATCACTTGGATGCCTAAATTACTTGTTTGTCTTCATATACCACGCTGGCAAAAGCTTTTGTCTTTGCATGGTTTAGGCTAAAAAAAGGTCAAAATGATTTAGGTACAGGCTAAAAAGCAAGCCTTCAGCACACATTTCACTTTTTTTTACTTTGTATTTGCATAATTTAAAAACAATACAATCCATGTCAATGCGTTTCACCGGTAAGTAACCGAAATTCTGTTTCAAGTGCTAACTAGTCTTCTACTTGAATGCCTCAGGGCAGCTTGGAAGTTGTCCCCCAGTGAATCGCTACACACATTTGGCCACTCCTATTGACGTCAAGCCCTAATGATTAAGAGATGAGACAGAAGTAATACCAGGGACTTCAGAGAGGCCAGCCAAAACTGCATCAAAGCAGTCCACAACAATGGATTTTCTTGGACAAAACTGAACATATATTTACTTAAACCAATCAGGACTGCTGACCCTTAACCTAAATCTATACAGTGAAGCCCCAGTGGACACTGAATGTTGTCTATAGCAACACATCCTCACTGGGGTAATGGCTTCAAACTGGAAAAAAAAAACTGGAATTGCAAGGCAGCTGTCTGGCCACTCAAGTCTACAGACATTTTACCTATTGCTGCTGAGCCATTAGCCATTTCAGTGACTACCTGGTGAGACTTTAGCATGGAGAATGAAGCCAAATTTCAAATCTTTGGAATAACTGGCACCCATGTTGAACTGCCGGTGTGTCAACCAACTGTTAAAATAATGGAGCACATTTTTTTGAAATTGTACTGTTTCAGTGTCATTTTATATACAATTTTCAACAATTATTTTTCAGTATAGTATAGACAACATTCAATGTCTCAGTTTTCTGTATGTGCTTGACGAGGTTACACTGGAGGATTTAATTTTCTGTGTAGTTCACAGCGAAGCTTCCCTTTGCTCTCTGCAAAAGAATGTCATTGTTTCTACTTTACCCACAACTGACCTCCAACTTCTTTCCACTTTTATGACTCTCAAGACCAAATGCTAAACACTTTTATGACAATCTCTTTTGTTTATTTCAGGACTGACTCTGTTTATCAGATTAGTCTTGGGTTTTCTAACTGTTGTTACTATTACCTTAACCACGTATTTAGAGCTGTAAAACAAGTGCATACCCAACAAAAAGAACTGAGAACTGATACGTGGCAAAAACCTGAGTTTTGCACTTCAAGGTATAAGCTCACCACCTGTCACAGTATTTGGTGCATCCAACATTGATGTAAAGATCCAGATTAGTAATCTGCTCGGTGCAGAGTTTGCACATACATGGTCAGGTTACCCTATTACACAGTTAATATTAATAGCTGTCTTTTCACAGAAGTATGTCAATACAACCCATGAAGGTCAGCTACAAATTACACTAAATGGAGACTATCAGGCTTGATTAATAGCTTTGCAGAACATCAACCAGACAATATACTCTTCAAATCAATCCATTTGTTATTTATAAATTGTTACAAGCAATTAACTGTCATTCACATTGTATGAGTATATACTGTAGATGTGTTTCAACTTATTAGAACATACTGTATCATAATAACAACGATGTAAAAAGATAGTAAATTAGAAATGCCTACATTTTAAATTTTATAGACTAAATAAGTAATTATTAGACCGATTCTGAAAACAACAATCAGTTGCAACTCTTACTTGATGGTCTGTTAATCTTACCAGGTAAAGAAACCAACTGTTTCCTTTCACCTTGCCGTACGATGTATCACTAGTTCTCAAATCATTTTCACCTACTTTGTTTGGGAGGACTGGTCTCACAGTAAAGCTTGGTTACCAACCTGACCTCTGGCACATAGAAAGTTAAGAGCCTTTAATAAGATATTGCAGCACTTTGCTGATGATTAAACTTACAATCCTTGGTGAAAATGAGTTTTGTGGAATTGTGAAAGTCGTTCGAAAGGCAACTATATTAACAACGTACTATATAAGCTGCCATGCTACACAAAATTAAATGATTATTACTACTACTGTGCTCAAACGTTCTCATTGAACTCTCAGAAATCCAAACCACCCCTAAATAATTCAACGGAAACCCCACACTGCTCACATGAGTGCTGGCAGCTTCTCACTGAACACTGTCAAGGTTGGCACATCAACTCCAAACAGTGCCCCGCCAATGACATACTATTAATAGGATAATATAGCTTCCACTGCCAGGTCAAAACTTAAATAAATACCTGTCGTGTTGCCTTTAGTAAGACTCAACACAAATAAAAAAATGGAATAACATCAGCTGGCGAGATGAAGCACATTATAAACCAAATGTAATAAAGACAAACAGACAAAATCAATGTAGCTAGCAATTACCGGTAACAATTACTTGGCGTTAACAGATGGCTAAATAATCAATTGAACAGCAATTGGTTTGTTCCAGCTCTGCTAGCTAGCCGTGTTAGCTGCTTGCTAACGATAATAGCGCCGCTAGCAAACACAATCTGTCGAAGAAACACACCAAACCAGCACCTAACCTTGAATTAAAGGCGATAATGTCACAGTAGTAACCGTAGCCGAATACCAACAAACAACCAAAGCTGTCCATCTATCGTCTAAACAATGAAACGGCTTCATACGTAGCGTCAGCTAGCATTGACGTTACCTTTTCTTTTCGGGTACAATTCCTGTGTCCATGTCAGGACGAGAGGACCTGAGTGGAGTCTCTCTATCGATATCAAGCTGTATCCGGGCCCGTCGAGAAATGAACCAAATTCCCACGATTTTTCGCCGATTTTAATCCGTAAACCCTCAGGTGGGTTGCATAAGAGCTCTCCCGGTGTGTACTTCGTCAACGAAACCGAGCTCTCGTCGGATAAAACAGCCCGTGGGTCTGCTCTTCTTCAGTAACAGTGCCACGCTGGAGAGCGCTCACTTGCCGAGACAATGTTGCACCGTAAAGATCACTGGCTCCTCCCGCTGCCTCCGCGGGGACGCGCAATCACATGCTTTTCCCCACCGAGGACGCGCACAGGAAAATGAAAAAAAAAAAAACTTATGATTCGTGTTAGGGTGTTTAGGAGAGTCTAATGTAAGCCCACAACAACAGTGTTTGAATATACAGCTATTTTACAAATCCCGTTCCTTCAGTGTGCACATTCTGCTTGTAGTAGCTTACTGTATGGCTTATGGGAGTTCTGAGTGTTTTAATCACAAATAGACTTGCTTGTTTGTCAAATGTCTGAACAGCAAAGGAGAGAACTACTTTAATTTTGGGTGCAAATTAGCCCTCCTCAGATGGCAAATCAAAACCTGCTTTACCAAAACAAATAACAAAACGTTGTTTTTGTCCTTAAGTGCCCTGTCTACCAAACAAACCCTTCCCTGGATCTCCCTGACCCTCTATAAATGTATAAGTCTTTTTAAAATTAGGTCAAGAGTTTCTGAGACTATATGAAAGGTCTAAACCTTAACATTTGTGTTAGCCAAGTTAACTTGTATTATATATAATACTGCAAGGGCTTAACTTAAATATTTAAATTAATCACGTAAATTTGTGCAAGTAATAATATTGCATAATAATGTATCCTAACTATGATAACTAATCAAGTAAAATTGCATAAGTAATAATATTTAACCTTTATATTCAATTTAGTCTGGTACAAGTGTGTTTTGTATAATATTGCAGGGTCTTTACCATAAACATAATGTCTAATTTTGTCCAGTTAATTTGTATTTCACATAATATTGTAGGATCTTAATTTTAATATTTGAATTAATCAGGTAAATTTACATTATCAGTAATATTGTACAGTATTAATGATAACATTAGTAATAATTCTAATTTTAGTTATTAGAATTATTAGAAATAGTCACAATTATTAATATGAATTAACTGTTAATTAATCAGGTATTCATTGATTATTTAATATAAATAACTATTAATTATTATTAGTTATAGTCTGGTAAATTAGTTTTTTAGAAAATATTGTAGGATCCCAATCATAACAAGTAAATTACTCATGTAAAGCCACATTTTAAGACAGCGGTGTCATAATATAATATAATATAATATAATATAATATAATATAATATAATATAATATAATATAATATAATATAATATAATATAATATAATATAATATAATATAATATAATATAATATAATATAATATAATAATATTTAAACATGCAAGATAAATTCATAACACCAAAATTATTTCTGTACTGGAAAGCACTTTGGTACAACAGCATTTCTTAAATGTGGTGAATAAATAATTTGAATGACTTTGGAGTGTTTCAGTTCAAGGACAAACTGTTTAAAAGCTTAATTATTTTGTTAAATACAAGCAACTGCTTGGGAGTGAACTTTGTACATTACTAAAAGAAGAAGATGTTATGTCCTAACCGCTCTAATCCAGATTGCTCTGGTTTTGTAGTGCTAGAGGGAAGCGTGAGAATTTAGTAGCACTTCAAATGTCTTTTTACTGTAAGTAGCAAGTAGACGTTTAACAAAAAATTATAATAAACTATAATACAGCTGTAAGCAGGTGTAAGATGAAGGAAAGATAATTTTGTCTAATACATTTGTAATAATATTAAAAACCTATTTATGGTATTTATAATAATCAGCAAATAGAGTTCATTAATATCTATAGTGTGCTAAAGTAACTATGAAATATAAATAATGTGTATAAATTCAAAATAAAATGACTTAAATGTAAATGTTACAGCAGTATTGTATTCCACAATGTGCTTAAATACTAGTGTTATAAAAGCAGGCAAGTGAAACATATATATTGAAACAATTCTTCCAGGGTTTAGCACAAAAAGTATGAGGACACATGGTTTTCCATCTCACAGTCACTGGCATGGAGTTGTGTTTGGTAAATTTCCTGTACAAGTTAGGAGACCTCTGTTCAGTCAGGCTCCTCCTCCCTCAGCCCTGTGGATTTAGTTTGGCACTTACTCATGTCATCTGGGATCCTGTGATTTGTTTCTTGCTTCAGAAAATAATTATGGAAGGAAAATAATATCTCAACCTCTCCTCCAAGCATCACACTACAGTCCACTTACAATTTAATCTCCTTTTTGCTATGTTGTCTTCAAGTACTTACTTTTTTATTAGCACATGTTAGTTGTTTGATCTGCCCATGACAATTAAGCAAAGCCTTGGTTGTCACTTCTCAGAAGTGTTGGGTGGAAGCCATTTTACACATCAGTGTGAGTTGAACTTGGATTTCACATTTGTTTTCTGGGAGACATGTCTTTCCTGAACCTACTTTGCAGTCAGCAGCAACAATAACCAACTAAAAAATGATCTCTGTTCATTATTAGACCTGTAAACCGGAGAGACATAAGGAACTCAGTGAGCAGCCCTGTCCATCTACACTGCATAGGATGCAGTGGGGGTTTTATATGCTTGCTGCTGCTTCCAGACCTTTAGATCTTTTGAATTCATTAGAAATTTACTCCAATATGCAGCATTATGTGCTGTGACTCAAGTAGTTTTTGAGCTTACATATTTATATTTCCTAACTTGTTATGCCGGTGTAATACACCAGATTAAACCCCCGACCAAAGTAAACTTGGGTGTAAATTGGCCTAGTCCACTTTATACCTGTTGACACATAAAGATTACCTCTTTGCAAAAAATATATATAAATAAATAAATAACTTAACAATTAAGAGTTTAACATGCTTAATCTTTATGTGTCAACAGGTATAAAGTGGCCTAGGCCATAGTACACCCCAAGGTATAAATTGGGCTATGCTAGTTTATACCCAGGTATACTTTGGCCGGGGAGAGGGGTAATCTGGCCTGTTACACCTGTATTCTGCCCAGACGTCAATCATGCGTATTGCAGTGCGCTATCAAGATTACGTGGCTGTTTAGTTATTTAGTCATTCTGATCAATACTGTGGTGTCTGGAAGTTGACTAAGGTGCCAGACACACCTTTTCCTGCACTAAATGGTTATAGCCCTAACTCCACCGGTCATTTTTGTGAGAACAAACAGTGTGATATTAGCATTTGGTAACATGAATCTGATGTGCAAACTAAGGGAGCACCTGCAGGTTGAGTTTGTGGTGCAAATGTTCTTGTGTCTTTGAATTCCCATTAAAAGACACCGGAGTGCTCTTGGTGTGACAACACCATTCACACAGCTCTGAAAGGGATATGTCGAAATGCCCAAGAAAACTTGCATTGTCTTCGTAATAATGAGCACTGTCTGCTTGGAACCTGCCCTCTGATTCAATGTCTTAATCATTGTACGCATTTCCTTGACAGAGCAACAGTCATGATCTAATGCAACATCTATGGGCCTGAGTGCTGAACATGAGATGCAGACTCATTTTCCAATGATGCACAAAATGTCCAACAAGTGACAAATGTATTTAAAAAAAAAAAAAAAAAAAAGATCTCTATAGATTTCTGCAGGGAATCTCTTTTGGTGTTATCAATCAAGCACTCGGGACAGCTGGGTTAAACACTGATTCAATCAAGCAGTACAGGGACGCTGCTGGCAGCCATGAGTAAGTCTCGGTAATGAAAGCTGAGACAAGGCTCATAAATCTGTCCTCTCATTCAGACATTACCTGGGAAAAGCTGCCATATAGGCTCACACTAATGAGTAAACAAAAACTCAGGGCGTTTAATCCAATGTCCTCTTCTTTGTAGAGCGCATACTAGTCATTGTTGTTAAGAAAAGCTTAAAGTGGATTAGTTGGCTGCTGTTGACGCTGTAAGATCAATGCATTTCCTAATACTGACTTAGAATTATGTTTAAGATTAATCAGAGACTTAACAGGGATTGAGCCCCGTCATAGAAAGAGATTTATGGCATTGTTGGTACACCAGTGGCTCAAATGTAGTTTTTGTATGTAAACATAACTTCGTTTTAGCAGAAAAGATCATGATTTTGTGTTGAAAAAGCATGCAATCCTATAAAAAGTATCCCGCTTTGCAAAGAAGAATGGGGTAAAACTACAATGTCCAGATATGCAGTGCTGATTGAGACCTATCCACAGTCTCAATGCTGTAACTGTAGACAAAGGTGCATCTACTAAATACTGACTTGAAGAAGGTGAATACTTATGCAATCCCTTATTTTACATTTAAATTTTAAAATGAATCGACATTACTTTGAAGAAATCTGTTTTCACTTTGACATGAAGGAGTCTTTTTTTTTGTAAATTCTTGTCCAAAAAGCCTAAGTAAATTTTCTATGATTTGATTTTACAAAGAAACAGGAGGGGGAAACTTCAAAGGGGTTAAAATTTTTTATACACACTGTAGCTGGTTTTGATTTCAGAATGTTTTTTTGTATCTCAAGCTGCCAATTTACAGGATTTAGAAGCAGAATGCTCCACAGGATGCAGGCCTGAGGAGTTAAATATATGCGGAGCCTGAAGACTTCCTCTTTCAAACTAACAGGAAGAGCTGATGTCCGGAAAGGTCAGGTCTGGTGCAGGTTCAGACACACCAAATTCATATTTTGCTTCCTATGTGGTTTAATATTTTCGATTTATACGGCCAACAGTAGACAATATACTGTATTTGTGTAGCTCAAAGTGTCACAAAAGAACACGATTCTTTCCCTCTTGTGTCTTCCTGTTTCGATCAAAGGCGACTGCAGTGACGCTGTGTGGTTTCCTGTTTATTGTCTACTGGTTTGCAATGACAGAATGCGCTGCCGAAGCCCCTGCAGCTGTAGATGATCAGTCGATGTTACCGTACTCTAGGATTAAAGTCCTAAGCCCTCTCTCCAGTTTCAGTTTTACATTCTCCCAGAGAGAGTGGTTTTACTGTTCAGCAGAGGGAATATTCTACAACTCGAATTTGCATGTTTGAAAATAACATCACGTGAGTTCCCATTACCCAGGCAGTCTGTCCACAGACCTGGAAGCTTTCAAAGGCTCTGTGTTTGTTGAGAGAAAGAGAGTGCACATTAGAAATGAGAAAAAAACATGTTATGACTGCTATTCTTATGAAATTTAAAGACAAAACAAACACTCATTTGATTCCAGCAATTGCCAAACACTGTGCCAGCATTCATCCTCAGTTCAGGTAACTGTGTGATGAAATCTGTGAACTTTTGGATATTTCACAGTCAGCCTGAATCACTACATTGCTTTCACCTCTGATGAAGTCTTGCATCATCCTCAGCGTGCCTGGCAGATCAATTTACATGGAGACTCATTAAGATGGAAGCCGAGTTTTTGTTTGAGGGTGTGACGCATAAATAAATAATACACATCACCTATTATCTGAAACTGAATCTAGGAACCTAGACAATTCATCCTTTTAAATTTTTTATTTGATTAAAAATTGAACCTTTAACCTAATTCAATCAAATGGTTTGGCCTAGATGTAATGCTGTTTTTTGAGCTTCATTCAAATTTTACTCTTTTCTTCTTTCTTTTCTTCTTTTAAAAATGGATGGACTCAACCATTCACTCTCTTTTAGCCAGTCTGTGTGGGTCCGTGTCAGTTTGTGCATTTTTTTCCAGAGTAGGGTCACATCATTGAGAAAATATTTCAACTGGTCACTCAGTCCTTCCAGGATATAACTGGCACTTCAACTTTTCTGGGAATGTCTTGCAAGCTTGGTTAAAGCTGACTCTTGATTTCTTCCTGGAGCCAAATTGAAATCACAAACCATGTCTTTGTGTTCCAAAAAGTGCGTTTTCATTTGCAGTAAATGGAAGCAAACTCATCACAACATAACATATCAAATACATACTGACCACATAGACACTTGCATGAATGTGTCACTTAAGCTATATCACAGTCAAAACTAAATACAATTCCAAAAGCTGGTCACACGCCACTTTGAATTTCACAAGTGCTTAAGAGTTCATGTGAAGCCCCGGTTTCTTGTCCAGCTTGTGTTTGGCTGAGTCCTTTGGCAGTTTACACACTCATATCTCTGGGGAATTTGACAGCGTCAAACTGTACATACCACTGGGGATAGTCTTCTGTAAAGTCATAGACACAAAGAAGACTGAGACAAGTGCATGATGACTGGCAAATCAGTGAGGAGATGATTAGCTCTCCAGCAGTTCAGGTGAAGTGAAGGAAAAGTTTTTAAACTCCTCCTGGCTGACAGAAGGGATGACAGGGTCATCAATGGGTGTGAGGGTGGGCTCTTCCTGAGTAAAATCTGGGTCAAAGTTGTTCACATCCTCTGGTGTTTTCTAAGGGGAAGTAAAACAGAACTAGTTACCGTCAGTGGCATTTTAGCAAAAACACAGTTACAACCTCAAGGTCAGGCAAATTCAAACACTATCTGGTCATCAGCAAAATCATTCATGTAACTTACAATCCTAGGCTTGAAGGGTGGTTCTATTTCTCTACGATTCAGTTTCTCCCAGTCGATGTTGGCAAAGAAGGCGTGGCTGGTCACTGCGCTCTCACCGCCCTCTGAGGCCACACAGCCCAGACGCCGGGCTGGGTTTTTGGTCAACAACTGTAGGAACCAAAAGACAGAAAATTCACCAAAAGATGGAATTTAAAAAAATCTGTACATTAAAGGCATAATGTGAGTGAACTGTTGGAGTGACTGTATACCAGCTGATGGTTTAGTTATGATCGGTACAAAGTGAAGAAAGATGATGAAGTCATTCAACCAGATCAGACTAGATACATTTGGAGGAATGCCAAACTGGAATCAAGCCAGGAGTGCATCCAGTCAGTCCCCGCCTCCCAGTTCACAAAAAACACACACACACCCTGCATTGTGCCCGGCACCTCCTACGTCGCTTTAGTTGGGCAGAGTTCAACTGGGTTCAGTTAACTGCAACTGATGTGCTCCAACTTCCTGGTTTTGTATTCAACAAAACAATAGTGAATCACCTGCTGAACTCCAAGTGTTTCTCTGCTACCAAAGTCTAGTGAGTATCAGAGGCCTGAGGGGAAGTTCCAAACAAACAAAACTTAAAAATTAAAAAGTTAGTTTCAACTTGCCTCAGGGAGGAAACTGAATAAAAACTGTGTTTTGAAAAATTCTGTCTTGGCTGGGTAGTCGCCTCAAGACGAGCGGTGACATTCAGACAAGGCCACAACAAACTAATGAGCCTCCGTCTCCACGGTGACAGTTGCCAGATTAACCTGAAGTCACTGGAAAGATTAATACATCTTGCCATATCAGCTCAAAACAATATTAAGACTTGGCCTAAACGATGCTGCAAGTCTCAGCAGGACTAAACTCATAGAGAATAAGGAAGCAGATGAGATTCATATTACATACAGTTCATGATTCAGATTGTTTTTATGACAAATATATCACCTCCAAAACTGAAGAACCGATCTAATCATTTATTAGGCTTCAATCAAGTGCTGTATTTCAGCTTTATGATCTCCTGTATTCTTATCATTAACATTAAAACATATTTTTTGCAGGCAAATGAGGAGGAGAACCATGGCAGTTTAATGCCAGAGCAATTGCATGCAGGGATTTGCAGCTGCAAGGATGATTTTGATGATGTGATTTGCAGTTAATGGGCTAAAACATTTTTTAAAATTGCATCAGTCGACCAGTATGGTCCTTGAGGTGGAATTGACTGTGAGTTAGACTAGAAGGGGTCAGTCAGTTCAGGAGTCTGCAGACCACAAAATGTGAAAACTATTCCACTGAAGTTGATGCCATCTTTCTGCAGCTACACGTCAGCTGTGCCATTCGAAGAACCAGACCTGCCTCCTCAGCATTACTTCATAAAAAAGCCTTTCTGCACTAAAAGATTCACAGGAATCAGAAGACAATATTAATCTGAAAACTTCAAGTCAATCAGTTACTCAGATGAGCATAGATAGATAGATAGATAGATAGATAGATAGATAGATAGATAGATAGATAGATAGATAGATAGATAGATAGATAGATAGATAGATAGATAGATAGATAGATAGATAGATAGATAGATAGATAGATAGATAGATAGATAGATAGATAGATAGATTCAAGTTTTTGAAATGTAAATGTTAAATTGTTTTAGAATATTCTATGGGAAAATGATGCATCAATTTATCAATAATTGACAACGATAATTATGATTTGTTTCTGCCGTATGGAATCATTTATTGTGTCCACCTGTATGATGATCATCTTTACTCAAATCATTGAAATAGCCTTCAGTTATTATTAAATTAATTCAATTCTCTCTCTATATGCTCTCTATAAACTCAACAATGCCAAACCGCAAGCCACCTGACAGCCATTTACTCGCTTACAACAACAAGGAGAACCTTGCAACGGATCAGCCTCCAGTAAAAATAGAGCAGCAGCGTTCAAATCCCCTGCGCCAATACGTAACGTGTGACACAAATCAGCAGGGCAGATTGGTTTGGTGCTTCCTCTAGCATGCTGAAATAACAACATGGATACGAGGAGAACATCGTGTAAAGACAGGAGGAATGAAGAGAGGAGGTGCTGTCATATTTATAGCCTGTGTGCTGTGGCTGGGCAGTGGACCATGCCTTAATATAGTTATGTAAAAGACCCGGGCCAAACAGCTGGCTGGCCGACTGTCTGGCTGCTAGTCATTCTGCAGTCAGACAGTGCCAGACAGTCCAAAGGACAACAAATAAATAAATAAAACCGTAATCATTGAGATTCAGGGCAAAGCCTCTTTGGTCTTTGATATCCTAATGCATGATGCTGCAGGGTGCTGTGACACTATCCAGAGATGCAGTCGGCTGGTCTTTTAGTAAATGTTTACACTTATTGAGTTTTCTCCACAATACTGGTCACAAATCTAATGACAAATTGATTTCCTCTATCATTACCTCAGTTTAAAAAAAGCTTCACAGACATTTCCTGCGATTGTATAGTGTGAACTAAGTCCGACAGCACTGATTAGAGGGGAGTAAATGTCGGCCAAAAAGACAAAGACTTCAGCACGACGTGGCTTTCATCCAGGTTCATTCATCATTAAATTTTTACAGCTGATGAGCGACAGACTGTGAATACAAAATGAACACAGGTGTACTCACAGCTTTGAGTATGTTAACGGCCTCCGTGCTGAGCCAAGACGCATAAACAATCTCTTCATTGAGGATGGATTCGAAGAGGTCATCTTCATTTTCAGCCTCGAAGGGGGCGTGTCCTGACAGCATCTCAAACAGCAGCACCCCGAGCGCCCACCAATCCACAGAGGGTCCATACAGCATCTCCTGCAGGATCTGTGGAAACACATGAGAGCGAGCCAAGAAACTTAGCCATGATGACACAGAGACAGTCTCAACAGCCAACTTGAAACCACTCCATGAAGTTTAGCTAATGGATGTGCTGGATTTGTTGCCAGTGAGACCACACTGAAGGAAAGGTGTTGAGAGCAGTGAAGAGGCCTTTCATAAATTCAGACACAGTCTTGGTCAGAGAAAAATCTCTCAAACGTGAGAACACAGATCAAGTTAATCCCTCACTATGAAATCCAAGCACGCCTCGAAATGCACACTATGATGAGGGGATCAGGGTTCGTCGGGGCAACAGGGTTGTTCACAGGCCAAACTCACAGGTGTGGTGTTCCAGTCAGTCAGGAGAGAGTTTGAAATGACATCAAGTGACCACAGTGTTTGCTTTTAGTGAGATGGTGTGATGGGGGGTGGCTTAGACTGGGGAGTGCATCATATGAACTCAGACGACCTCGGGTGATGTACTCGTCCAAATGAAAAATGGAAATATCCGAAAACATTCAGTATCATAAAAGTGGTGCTAAATATCCGTACGTGCTATTGTGTTTTCACTATTCTGTAGAAACTGACCTCAGGTGCAATGTAATCCGGGGTCCCACAGAAAGTTCCCGTCGCCACACCTTCAAATATGCCCTCTTTGCACATCCCAAAATCCGCCAGCTTGCAGTGACCGTCTTTATCAAGAAGAACATTGTCCAATTTTAGATCCCTGAAAGGCAACACAAACACAGAATGAAAGAATAAAGGTGAGATATTTGCTCAGTGACATTGTTATTCACCAAAAAATGAAGGGAAAAGAGTAAAACCTAGAATCAGCCACCAAACTCCAACTGAAACCAACAGCAGCTAAAATGTCGGTTTGTGTTTACTCTCCAAGTCGCACCCTGTGGCTGTAGTTTCTAATTATACCCAACCAAGGTAGAAATTTGTGGGGAGACAAGAAGAAAAAGTCTTCTGAGGACACTGAAACTTTTGTAACAGCAGGCGACACTAACAGAATTTTTGGCCATGAAGTGGCAGCCAGGAAACATTCAGATGACCACTTGGCAAGAAGGATGAGGTGCTCAGATGTCAGAAACAGTAAATAAATTGGATGTGGCCACAAGTACTGGAAGCACATGAAGTAAGAGATGTATTTTGTTGAATAAATATTCTCTTTGGAACACAGTTATGATGGTTAATTGTTTCCAAGAGTAAGACAAAGTTACACCATGAATCATATTTACTGGCAAAATGCAACATTTAAAATGTCCATCTGTTGATTGTCTGTTTTTATATGTGCAGACTTAAGTTACAGATGATGCCAT
This sequence comes from Amphiprion ocellaris, assembly GCF_022539595.1. Lineage (NCBI taxonomy): Eukaryota > Metazoa > Chordata > Actinopteri > Pomacentridae > Amphiprion > Amphiprion ocellaris. The sequence goes on from NC_072785.1 coordinate 14,893,616, forward strand.
TTGCTGTATATGTGTGTTTGCGAACTGGGTTTGCATGAATGAAATGAATTAGCTCAGTGTATCTGCTTAAATAAAGTATTTAGTTTTTAATTCTAACCATAATCAATAAAAGATTTTACAGCTAAAATGAATCTGTAGCTACTGTGTTTGATTAGATTGCACACTTTCTTGATAACAGTTGATGCATACTAAAAAAAAAAATTGCTTTGTGTGGTTCTGTTGGGGTGTGAAAACTGATTAATGACCATGCTGGCAGAGACTGGCATTTGCGGCTCACTAATAATGTGCACACTCTTTGGTTTCCACAGAAAGTGTATGTGATATGCTAAAAAATTAAATGTGTGGTATTACCAGCATAGATATCTTTCCCACTGCTGACCGTACATAGGGATGTCTCCATAACCAAACACTGGAAAAATCTCTTTTCACGTCAGCTGCTGCTTTGTCATCTGACAGGGAGATTAAACCTGCTGAGTGTTTGCTCTGGAGTCGAGGTCTAATCTGTGGTCAGGTGACCAAACTTCAGACAAAGGTCATTTTACAGAGATAGCCTGAAGCTCGGCAGAAGATAATACGTCACACAGGCTATTTATACATTCCGTCCCAATGTTTAAAAAAGGCTTACAACTTTAAAGCACATGAATTTTTTCAATATTGCTGCTTCTACCAGGAGGATATAGAGTGATTTCTATAAAACAGGAAGACAAATGCAGGAACAGAAAGGGTGAAAAAGAGACATGCTGACTGCTGGTTAAGCGCTGGTTTGGTTGGATTAATGCGGTTTGCTCCTCTCCACCTTAAGCAGATTGTGTAACACTGAGTCTCAGGGTCTTTTGGAGCCTAACAGGCCAATGCTCACACACTGTCACCCCGAAGAGCAGAGTATGTTAAATAAGTGCAACAACAAAACTGCAAAGAGAGAAATGAAGTGATAGTATCTACGGTTAAGTGGGTGTCTATAACTTGCTCAGCCAGATATATGGCCAGTTCTGTAATCTGATGAACATTTTTATGCTGCAGAGCTTTTAGTGCTTCCATTTTCATATGAATGCCTCCAGTAGGGAGGTACACAGGGCCACATATCTCTATGCAAATCACCCACTGCACCTAATGATGCTGTACACTTTCATCCACCAGCATCACCATATTTGAAAGATGTCTGAAACCCCTCCTGATACATCAGTCTAACAGTAAGCAGCTGGACCAGTGCTGACTCTGGGTAAGAAACAGAGTTGCACCAATATGAAATTTCCAAAGAAGAGAAGAGGAAGTGCTGACAAATGCTGTGACGCACGGACTGTGAGATTTTTTTTTCTTTCTTCACTGTGGTTAGAAGTTAAAAGAATTAATGAAGCCTTCTGAAATCTATATGCATCACATTAAGGTTATCGACACTGATAGAGGTCACAGTGTCACAGTGTGTTCTTTCACATAAAGAGTGAGATTTTTTTGGGATGAAATTGCATTTATCCATTGTTTTCACATTTCTCCCTCCTTATATGGTTTGTTTACTCTCAGAGTGGCGCAGGGCGATAAAAATTAGACACCACAGCATAACACCTATGCTACAGTCTCACATAAGCCTCACAAAGCCGGTGTTTATTGCAGGGCTTTTTTTACAGTATAGCATGACACTGAGCAGCTGTTCATGGTACAGTGTGTGACCTCCTGCAGACCAGCACTTAATTAGTTCCCCTCACTTACCTAAAAACCGTGACAGTCAGCCAGTGTGTCTTCAGACAGTCTGAAATTAACTCTTCAAATGTTGAAAAATGAACAAAACCACTCTATCTTCAAACTATCTTTTAAGGAGAACTGTAACAGGAAACATAGATAAGACTGAAGCGGAATCTCACAGAGCCACGCAGAGATAATTAAACAAGTCACAAGAAGACACGCATATTACACAACACAGTAACTGGGGCTATGATTTTATTTTAAGAAGGCAGAGGGAGCTTTGTTCTTCTTACACTGGCCTGATGTGCATGCTAGTATTTTGGCTCATTATTTCAGTCGCAGCATGCAAACTGTGTGCGGCCTCTTAACTTAACAGTCATGCTATGCGGTGCAAGCTGACAAAGGACACGAGGATAACTAAATATAACTCAGGATTTGCTGTTAGCTCACATGATGTCCCCCTTTCCTTATCATCCTGCAATGGCAAGGAGCCCATCGCTCTGCCTCCCAATTCTTTGCAAGCAGACAACCTGAAAAAGGTGTCAAAGGAAACAATGAGATAGCTAAAGCTGGGATTGGAAGAAACACTATTAAATGCAAGAGAAAAACATACTAAATTAATGTTACTAATCTACTAATAATAACGGTATTTAAGAAGTTTGTGTCAGACAACAAATTTAGTTTAGTCAAACATACAACCAGAAGCTTGTAGACAGCTACCATAAGCAAGTAACTTCAGTGAAAATGGCCAAGGGACGTTTAACCAAATATGAGCATTGCTGTATGTATGTTTTTGACCCAGCAGGTTTTGTCATATTTCCAGAAGACCTATAGTAAATCTATGAAAGAACCAAAATGAAAGACTGTTTTTGTGAGAAAGACATATGTGGTTTTTTTATTCCATCACCTGAAAATTCAGAGTTATAGGATTCATTAGAAACTCAAGATTGTCATGATGTACATGGTTTTCACAAGTGCATGTAAATTTTTGTTCACAACTGTATACATACAGTCTCTGAGTGCACAATTTTCTATTTCTAGAATATATATAAAGTTTCTGTAAAGCTTCTGTAAAGGATTCATAAGAGACTGAATTAAAAAGTTCAAAAATCAGCACTGCAAATGCTGAGACTTTCTGACTTTTATTCCCTTGTATGGTGTCAAGCTCCAGAAATGCTGGATCCTGTAGTTTCTATGAGGGATCTTGACAGCATATTTTAATTTTTTTTTTTAATCATAGACTCATTTAGAAATCTGTAGGCTCCAAGCAATAGACCAGATTACCGCTACCGACATTATCAGAGGTAATTTTCAAGCCCCCAGAGTCACAGTACGCCAACGTTATACTATTGTCTTGACAGGACAGGGAGCAGTTCCCATAATTAATATGGAAAATCTGTGGCGTTTCCCTCTGACCAGCAATTTATTATTATGTCCTGGATAAGAAGTGTTACTGCAGCATTAAGAATTTAGAATATATACTAGTAGCTATATATAGAGAGGCTGTACTTTATGTTCTACTGTTTTTCATACAGTAAATTTGATTAATGTGCGTGTGCCTGGGTCAAACCTGTAAATGATGCCTTTGCTGTGCAGGAACATGAGAGCAGATGTGATCTCTGCTGAGTAGAAACGTGCTCTGGCCTCCTCAAACTTCCTCGACTTCTGGATGTGGAACATGAGATCTCCACCATTCACGAACTCCATCACGAAGAAGAGACGGTCCTGCCATACAAATTAGAAGACGACATTTACACATGTGCACAGGAACCGCCCTGCTGCCGCACAGAAGCTCCCCCGTTATTAAACCAGTGACCATGAACATACTGAGATTGCTTCAAGGATGTTACTTGGCTGCTTCTCAGAAATTTCACATGTCCGTTTATTGGAATCCAGTTCACCCAACCACGGTTTAAAGTTAGCCAAAAAAAAAAAAAAAAAAAAGAAAACCAGTGATCAATCTCATAAATCTTTCTTTCCCATTACAGGTTGTGGTCAGTAGGTGATCTGGAAAATGAGTGCCTGGGGACAAAACACTGCAGGAGGACGTGATTTACAGATCTGACCACAAAGCCTCCTCATGGTGACCAGAACATTCAGGCTCAGCTGACTCTAGTGTTTAACCAGTCTTTGGTTTCATGGTTTAGAGGTATTCTACCAACAGATTACATGTTTAATGTCTAATAATGATGCGGTGCACAGTCGAGGCTGCAGTCCTCTGTGTGTGGTATTAGAATACAGCTGAGCTTTAAATAAAACTCCACACTATAGCAGTTTCTTGGTTGAACTTTTCTACTGTCCGATAAAATGCAAAAATGAAAATCACAATGATTTTTGAGCCCACAGATGGGAGGATCATGTTAATTCAATAACTTTGTGCACTGAAAGAATTATTTCTGCTCAAACTAAAGATGATATACTGATATTTATGATAACTGTGATTCTGAAGAAATTAAATATTGACATCATGGTAATGACACACATATGAATATACAGTATAGTACGCAGTACCTCTATTGTCACAGACTCTCTCTCCACTTGTGCCAAAAAAGACAACTTGCATAAAGTTAAAGATAAATCTGACTGACAGCAAAATTTCTCATGAATTCTTTGGACACGATAACCATTTAGTGAAAATTTGACACCATATCAGCTTTGGCTCAAACATTAGCCACAGATGCCACTTCCTGGAGTGGTCATTTTAAATTCATCACAACACAATGACTGCTTCTGGAATTTCCAAATAAGTCATTCTCTAAATCTCCAGGAACTCGATGAGCAGTCGGTAGTCTAGTCTTGCAGGAATATATATAAATCATTTCCTGTCTATTGATAAAGATGAGCAGCAGATTAAAAAAAACTGCTGTGTTGAAGGAGAATCCTCCTAAAACATATCATTTGGTAAAAGTATGTGCTCGTATCACCATGGACAAAACCACTTCCCCTTTCTAATTCCCACTGTTCTTCTTTCCATTACCCACTCACTTACATTTTAAATGCATATATATATATATATATATATATATATATATATATATATATATATATATATATATATATATATATATATATATATATATATATATATATATATATATATATTACACAGAAGATGCAAAATGGACATCAAATAATCCCCTTAGAAGTCAACACGTTGGCATTATAGTAACAAAACTTAAAACCACAGATAATTTGGTATCTGCTCATGGAAATGGTGATGAGACTGGTAACTAAAGAGGTGTGCTGGTGGAACAGTCACTATTCTGAAGCTGTGTGTGGAACTGAATCACTCAGGTGGGTGGCATCATTGAGTCAGTTCTTCAATCACTGTTATTAGATTTCAATCTGAGGTGAAGTATGTCAGTCATGGTTCAGCCAACTAAAGCAGATTAGCAGAGCCCTGTCTGAGTCAGGAAACGCTGTGCCAGCTGAGGCCTTTCACTCTACTGAGGCCTTTCACTCAGACACAACACTAGGACGCTGCTGCCACCTGCTGAACAATGAATGCAATGCAACACGGAGGACTAAACCAGCAATGTGCAGAAAACATAAACCACAGAACAAGGTCTAACTCAAAATTTATATTTGAAACACTGAGGCTCATGAAGTGATGGTGGATAAAAGTGTGGTTTGGTGGTGCTCACATCTTTCCAGAATCAAAAACTACAAATAAAACCAAAAGTAGTGGCATGCTTGGCTACCACAAGGGGGAGTTGAGAAAAAATATTACGGGTAAATTTGATGAATAATTTCTGCAAAGCATCCATTAGTAAGTAAAGCAGTAAGAATGACAATAGTGTCACATGGACATCACAACATTTCTATTAGAGCCCAACTGTTACTGTATTTATAGGGCCAATGCCAAAACCGACTTCTCGAGAGTATAAAAATTTGATACTGATATATTGATCACTATTATTTATATATTTATATATGTTTGAATAGGTATTTCACAGACTCATTAGCAGCACCACTTGACTCCGTACCTCTCTGATGCATACTCTGCTACATGTGCTGCAGACAGTGCTGAGAGTATTGTAAAGTACAAACTATATGATAACGTCATTTCTAATGTACTCTGGGCATCTTTTTCTGCATTATGATTTGCACAAAAAAAAAGAAAATTTTTCTTATTTGTAAACAGATAAGCATAATATTAGCCCACTGATGCATTGCTCAAGTTCTAATTTGTATAGCGCCTACAAGAAAAATCATGTTGAGCTGTTAAGATTTAAAGCATCTTGTAAATCTTCTTCATCAGCTTAGCGTGAGATCTAATTTTGTAGATCTAATATAGAGGAACACGCTTGCATCTTGTGATGAAGAGGAGGCTCTTTGTTTGCACAGTGCTCTATTCAACAGAAGTTGTTTTGGCCACGACTTAATCAGCAAATAATTCTTCAGCATGGCGAGGGCGAGGGCATTCATAGGTCGAGTTTTTCCAGGGTGAAAATGCAACTTTAATAAAACTGTCCCCATCATACAAATGCACCGGACTGAAACACAAGTTTGTGTACATGAGCATACTGACCGGTGTCTGGAAACAGCAGTACAGCTGTGTGAGGTAGGGGTGGCAGCGGGCCAATGACAGCACCCTCTTCTCTGTCATGGTACACTCAACATCGTCGTCTTGCAAAATGATGTCCTTCTTCAACACCTTTACAGCAAAAACTCGTTCCTTGTTGTTTAATCTCGCCAGCATCACCTGCAGGTACGACATGCATCAGTTAGAGCAGCAGGGAAAGTACGTGAACCTGTAGGAATTCTTTAATTTTTTGCATTAGAAGCTGAGTCTGTGATTCTGGACAAACACTGTGCCATTCCCTCTATTCTGTGCATTAGCGTGAGCATGCATGAGACACACTAGAAGAGCACTGTGTGCATTGGTCTGAGCCACTTTGTTTTCCATTTACAGACAAGCACGTGATTTTTACTTTCTTGGTGAGGATACAGAGCAAATAGCTAGCACACTGTCAGAAGATATTGACTGAATTTGACAAAAACTGTGTTGCATTACAATGTTTGCATGTGATTGGTAAAAAGTTGAAGCTAACTGCACATAATACTTACAGCGCTGGTGGAAAAAGTAAGTGAACTCTTGGATTTAGTAACTGTTAAAACCTTCTTTGACAGCAGTAGATCCATTAGTATCCTCCCTTGAGCCTCTGAAACTGCTGAAAAGCTTGTCTGTGATCATCTGCTGTCTCATTTGAACAACTGAGAATTTACTTTATACCTAATGCAGTTTGGTTTCCAAAAGCAAGTAACATTTGACTGAACAAGACAAATGTTTCCTTGATGAAGTGTTGTCGGCGTTACGTTTTTAGATTTTAAGAAGGCACTGGACACAGTTAATTAGAACATTTCACTTTCTAAGCTTTCTAATTATAATCTATCTGTCAATACCCTGACCTAGAAGAAATCCTACTTAAATGAGAGGAAAAGTGGGTGATTTGTGTTCTCCATTCACTATTTGTAACAGTAGGGGTTTCTCAAAGGTCTATTTTAGTATTTATACAAATGACTTTCCTCGAGTGTACTCAGATGTCACTGTCCAGATGTACGCTGATGATACTGTGATTTTTATTCAGGCACAATCTAAAGCACATGTTGCAGCCAAACTGACCGTTGCAATGATCAATGTTTCAGAATGATTACAATTCTTGCTTAACAGTTGATATGAGCAAAACAGTTTGCATGTATTTCACAAGGAGGACAGATAACCTTTTAACCCTTGTACCATCCTAGAATAACAGATGTAAGTTAGCTGCCAGCTAACTAAGTGATTTTGAGTGCGTGCTGTCTCTGCAAAAACCTTTGGGTCATTCTTTCTCACAGAACTACTTCAGTTCAGCCATATTCTTAGGAAGTCTAGTGTGAATGATTCTATTGAGGTCATTCCACAGTATCTCTATTGTGTTAAGGGCTCAGCTATGATTAAGTCAACCCAAAATGTGGACTTTCTTTGTTTGAAGTCACTCTGTAGTACAACAGTGTTTAGACTATTTATCCTGCTGCAACAGCTTCTACTGAGCTGCAGCTTCTGGACAGTCTCACTGACATTATTCTATAACATACTTTGAAAAACTTGGGGATTCATTTTCTCCTTGATAATGACAAATTCATCATAAATGTAGGTAATTATGTGATATTTAAATGTTCATTCAAGTGTTCGTTGATCACTTCCTGCCTGTGTATCTAGACGAAAATTCACAATTTTTCTCAATGCCAGTCTCATCTTTATTCCATCACTATACTTGTCTGATAAATTCTGGTAATTGTTATGTTGGTCACAAATCAAAACATGCATATCAGGTATTTAGACTTGAGATCCATTTACTTCTAGTAGCTTCCCTCTCTTGTCTATTTATCACCTTGCTCATCATTATTAAGAACATTTTCCTGTTATCCTGTCATCCCCACCTTGCCAAAGCTGCCCTTGCCAAGCACTTGGAGGAATGTGAAGTTTGAAATTCCCAGTCGAGGAGTTTGGCGCTGAACTTCAGTACTCTCCCTCCTCTCAGAGGGCGCCTTCATCGGCTCTACACTTTTGACCTGTCAGTGCAAAAAAAGGGAAAAGTGTTAGCTGATTACAATCCCACTAATGTGGAACTCATTTGGCTCATTCTGAAAGACTAGGTCTGTGTACCACTGAGTTTCGCTTGGCAAGCCCTCCAGCCTGCAGACCCATCTCTGCGAGCCTATTGGCCAGTTCCACGCTGTTGACACCGCAGTTGGGAGCAACGTTGCCTTTGCAGCGGATATGAACGTTCATCTTGCAGCCTGAAAAGAGAAAGTGAACAAACAGGAACTCTCATTAAAAGGCAAAGTTGAGATCCTCATTTTGAGACACCAACATGGATGTGAGTCTCACTTTTACAGTGCAGTCCCTGTCGGACTATTCCCCACAGCAGGGAGCCACAGTGGTCGCAGAAAGTGGGCGACTTGTAGTTGTGCATGTTGAATTTGTGAGGGACGTTGATGCTGAAGCCTTGGTTTATGGGCTATGGAGACACACACAGAGAACACAAGCTTTAAAAACAACCACTGTGTATTGCAACAGCATGTTTAAGAATACACATTAATACAAGAAATAACCCGAAGCTGCCACACAGAGAGCATTGAGGAACATGTTCTGGTTCCTATTTTGGTCGTAGTGGGACTTTGTTTCTGTTTAGCACTGCATTTGTCTCTCTCAGAATTTCCCCAAGGAAGAGAAACTTGTAACGTTCAGCAAAAAAAAATATAGTAAAACTGAGCAAACTGTCACGTTCAAGTGTTAAAATGAGCACGAATTATTTATAGAAACATGAAAACGCATTACAAGCATGTGTGGAACATACAGTGTGGTGCAGTGTTCTGGCTCAGTGACCAGCTCAGACCAAACACTGAAAGAGGAACACGCAGTTGACTGATCATTGCAGGTGTTAATCAGAAGTGTGTGTGTGTGTGTGTGTGTGTGTGTGTGTGTGTGTGTGTGTGTGTGTGTGTGTGGGTGTGTGGGAGGGGGCTGCTATATTTTGCACATCCTGTACTAAGAAAAAGCTGCTCCAAATGTGACAAAATAACAACATTGGTGCCTAAAATATTCAGAAAATATTCAGAAACACTGATTACATTGTTATTAAGCGGATGATCTATAAAAACAAGCAATCCCGTGTGTTACTCTTCTGTCGATTAAAGTCACAGTCTAACTCTTGCCTGTTCTTTTGCTGGTTTCTTCATGAGTGGGCACACTGTGACAACATGCTCGTGGCATCGTTTGTGAACCACGCAGGTACACACTGGAAAAAAAAAAAGACAACAACTGTGTCAAACTCGCGACTACTTCCTGAATGTTTAAATAACTGTGGCAAAAGGCGGAAAGAGGAAACAAGTTCTGCCCACCTTGACACTGGTAACCCTGCTTTCCAAAAACACCCCTATAACAGAGACAGAGACACAGTTAGATCCAGTTTACAGTCCACACAGGTGTGTGCAGTGAGTCGATCTTCTTCGACTTTCTCACCAGATGAACTCTTTGCAGTGGAAACAGAAGGTGGGCTGACGGAGGAAAGTAGACATGAACTTGTGTCCGTTGACCTGGTGGATCTTCCGTTTCACGGCCCTCTGCCGCTTCCTTGTGAACTGCTTGTAGGTCTTTTCTTTCACTAAGGCATCATCTGGCAACAAGATGCAAGCAAACAACACAGAAGCGATCTTGTTAATGTGACACGTCTTTACCCACTAACTGCCAGACCCAATATCACATAAAGCTAAGGGTTGAATTTATATAAAAAATGAATTACTGTAATGATATTGCAGGATTTCTTTAACCCTAAGCAGTTTGTCACTGTGGACTCATTTTTCACTGCAATATAAAATCCTGCACCTCTATGGAAACAGTGTAACCATGACTAATAGTGGAGAGAACTTAAAGACACAGACTGTGCAGTAAGACATAGTTTTAATATCACAAAGCACAAAAAAATGCCGAAAAGATTAATTTTTATGATTTAAAAAAAAAAAAAAAAAAAAAAAAAAGGCAATCAGCATGCACAATACTTTTCCAAATGTCATACAAGTATTACCATTACTGGAAATTAAAATAGTGACTCTACATACAGAAGACACTTTACTAGTAACATTTTAAATTTGTTTTCATACTTGTTTCCCATCTGTTCTGTGTTCCTGCAGTTCAGCTCAAAAGCTCCAGAATTTTTGACACATGGCTGTTTTAGTTTTGGTTGAACCACCATTTTTTTTGTATATTTCAATGATTCTGGTTTAAGCAAATGGTCTGCACAGTGGTTTGGTGGTTTTGTCCAGGTACTCCGGCTTCCTCCCACAGTCCAAAAATATGCTGAGGTTAATTGGTAAATCTAAATTTCCCGTAGCTGTGAATGTGAGTGTGATTGTTTGTCTCTATATGTAGCTCTATGATAGACTGGTGACATGTCCAGGGTGTCCCCTGCCTTCACCCTAAGTCAGCTGGGATAGACTCCAGCCCCTCTGTGACCCTAATGAGGATTAAGCGGTGTATAGATAATGGATGGATGGTTCAAGCAAATGTTTTTCTGACAAATTTTCAAATTAGACATGAAGAATTTTACACCACAATGATGTTTAATTCTTCGAAATTAATGAATGCAGCTCTATCAGTTATTATATGGACCAAACAAGGCAGAACGTAAGGTGTGGAGTTATAAAGGATGAACTAAAGTTCTTAAGGTATTAAATTGTGGGTATTCACTCATGTTTTACGTCTGTACACACAAGTATGGTGCAGCTCTGTGTGTTTTAGCTCTGAGCAGTGGAAGTACAGAGAAGCTATTTGTGAGGTGAAAACCACACATGCGTTATGGAAACCTTTGTGCCGAGTCCTCACTGCACAAGTAACACATGCGGTCATACTTTGAGAAGGGGGTGTTAAATTAAGAAAAGAGCCTCAGTACTGCAAGACATCTATTAAATACACAACTACACCGTGTTTCTGTGTAAAAGGCAAATCAGTATACTGAATAAAAAGATTAATTTGCTGCATTGCCAAAAATATGTGTCGAGTGTTGCTGTTTGTTGGAATATTTGTCTCAAAATGTAGTATAATGTACACAACATGGGTAGGGCAGTAATCATATATCAAGTATCGACCTTGAGTGAAGACGCATTGTGATAATTAGGGGTGGGAATCACAGAGTGACTCACACAGTTTGCACTGCCCACAATCATGATGGTATCACAATGTGGTGATTCGGCGGAATTCGACACATTGCAAGACATTAATCTGCGATACATCACAATATCTGTGTAACCAAACATGGAAAAATACCTCTACACAACATATTATACAACATATTCATTTGAGCAGCATTTGATGTGTTGTACACGTTTGACACACGAGGATGTTTACAAGTGTCACAAAATACGTTTTTATTTCATTTCTTAGGTGCAATATGTCAATGTCAAGTGTAATATTTCTTTATCACATGCATAATTTTGATTAAATGTGCAATATTTCACTTTTCATGTACCCTGTCAATGTAGTGTTCATATCATCTAATTTTCAGGTGCAATATTTCATTATCATGTGTGATATTACTTATTACCTCAGTATCACTGTCAGCATTATTTTTTATTGTTCTGTTCTAGTCTTATTCTTGCTTATTTATTTTATTTCAGTAATGTATCGTACTTACACTACCGTTCAAAAGCCACTTAGAAATGTCCTTATTTTTGAAAAAAAGCAACTTTTTAAAAAGAAGACAACATTAAATTAATCAGAAATACAGTCTACACATTGTTAATGTGATAAATGACTATTCTAGCTGGAAACGGCAGATTTTTAATTGAATATCTACATAGGAGTACAGAGGAACATTTCCAGCAACCATCACTCCTGTGTTCTAATGCTACATTGTGTTAGTCAATGGTGTTGAAAGGCTAATTGATGATTAGAAAACCTTTGTCCAGTTATGTTAGCACATGAATAAAAGTATGAGATTGTCTGGGTGACCCCAAACTTTTGAACGGTAGTGTATATCTTACTGTTTTCTACTTTTTACGCACAGCATTTCCTATGCTGTGTCATTTTGTTTTTCCTAAGCAATATCATATCTTGGATTTCACCCACACTCCTCAGCTGTATTACTTACAGTATGATCTTGTTATAAATGACAGTATGTTCTGCAACTTCTGGTTGGTTCCTTGTGGTTGACCACAAGATTAATAATGTGAAAACACTGGGCTTTTTTAAGCTTTGTAAAATGTTTTGTCACATTCCAGTGGAGTATTTCCAATTGCTAATGAAAAAAAAACATCAAGGAAAAACATTACACCTTGAAAAAATGGACAATCTTTGCTTAGGTGTAAAGTAATAACATTAGTAACAGTGCAACTGATTGGAACAACACAGCTTGTAGCCTGAGGTTGTTTTAAAAGTAGACTAACTTCTCCTTTAACAGACCTGCAAAGTAATTTCCTACTAACTCATTTAAATGGCTTCATGTTAAGAGGTTCAAAGATCGTGTACACACAGTATGTCAACCCTTCAATGCTGACGTCTGAAGGAAGCAAACATTTTTCTCATCACAACAGATGAGCTGGACGCAGCATTCCTGGCTCATACCGGTCTTTAGGAGTCACACAAAACCACGAACACCCAATCTAGCAGCCTCTAGTATTACATAGATAAAAAAGACTCACAGACAAATAATGATTCAAAACAGTAGGCTCACAAAAGAGAAGACGGTGACTAACTTCAGGTGGCATAAATATCTGGCATTGTTTAGAAGCGTGTGAAGGAGAAGTACAATGTTGATTTTTATCATGAGGAAGAACACTGGGCTGCATGTAAATCCTGCAGTGGAAGCCCTTACCATCAGTGAAGGATCCAGTGAGTGTAATTAGGACATAGACCTTGCCCTCTGGCTCCAAGTCCATCTGTAGACACAAAAACATAACACGATTATATCTGTGTACTCAAATGATGAAGCTTAAACAGAACAGACATGGATGAAACAATAAAACAGCACAAATCATTTGTAAAGATACATCTATGACTACAGATATCTAACACAAATGTATCTTCTATCTACCAGAAACAGGGTACATCTGATGGTTCTATTCAAAGTTACCACAGTTACCATAAGTGGGTTAAAAATGTGACAGTATTTGACATTTGAGCATCAGTCTCTCAGCTTTACTGATGATGCAGCAATGCAACGACGTATTTTTGCATTCTTTAGTGTCGACATAACGTTTAAGGAATCTGGACGCGGCGGGCGACAGAAAACCCACAAAACAGGTCTGACAGGTTTGGCTGGCTGCAGCGGCTCGATGCTCAGCAATGAATTATGCTTCAAACATCATCATCTACATACAGAAGAGGGTCTTTTTGGGGGCGAACAGTGACAGGCAGGCAGACAAAGATACATCCTGCAGCAACCACTGAGTGGAAACTTCGGTCATTGTACCCTTTAACACAGATCTATTTAAGGTACATACACCCTTCCTGGAAAATATTGACAGCCAATGGAAGAAATGACATGTACAGTATAAATATACAATAAAATGTGACAGCTCAGTTGGCAGAGAGTGTGAAACTGCAGTCTAGACAGCAGGTTTGACTTGACCACTGTGAATACTTCCTCTATGTGTGCTATCGCTGGTATTTACAACCTTGCAAACTCTGGACAAAGAACTTAAAAAAGCTGCAAAGCATTATTAACTCCCTGAAATTTCTCTCCCTGCTGATGAAAGAATCAGATTAAAGGATAATTCACATTTATAGAAGTCTGTCTTGAAAAAATATGTTACTATCCTTGCAGTTCAGCAGAGAAAGACAGAGTTTTTGACTGAAAAACGGCACTTGGTATGATTTTAGAATAAATTTAACCCATAATGTGAATGCATTCATGTGAGCGCTACTCTGAGGCCGAGCTAATGGAGCAGATCTGATGCAAAATAGACGTGGGTGATGGCAGCATGATGCTGTAACTAAAAAGCAGAACATGTAATGCTGTATCACAGGGGAAGAAGTTTTTTTTTTCTCCAAGAAACAGAGGCAGGGGCCGTTCTCAGTGAAGCAGGCAAATGGAAAATGTTGAGGAGCCGTATTTAACCCGCTTTCAGTTTCATCATTTCAAAGTTCAAGAAACCACTGAAGCAGCACAAGTCCACAGATACTTCAGTACAGCTTCAAACTGACATTATAAATATATCAAAAAGCAGCTAAACTACATAAAAAGAAGCAGTAGTGTGTAGTGTGAGCAGGTGGGAGTCAAAGGAAGCTGGTCTTGTCTGTGTAAATGCCATGTGCTGAATGTCTCACACGGATGATGTCAGAGTTGAGAAACTTTCTGAGAAATCCTGCTTGTAGTCCACTAGACTGCACTTCAAGTGAATCAGGCAGTGTGTAGAAAGAGGCGAACACACAGGGGGAAAAAAGGGACAGACAGAAAGAAGAGCATCTGGGAAAGAGCCAGCAGAGTATTTTAGCAGTGAGCCCTGAGCAGTGATCAGACGGTGGGAACACTGTGATAAACAGCCGTGTGGGCGTGTGGAGGCTTGTGCCTCATATATGAAACAAACCAGGCCAGCACTTCTGTCTGCGCAACAAAGCACAAAAAAACTCTTTGCAGTTCAGATCTAGCGGATAACAGCTCTGAGTTTGTGTCATGAAGTGAGGAAGCTGACTGTACTCACCAGTTGACTCTTCTAAAAGCACAGACCAAGCTCCACTTTCACACCACTTCCCCTCATTGCTTGGGGTCTCAGTGAAAATGTGTGCAAAGCAAAGTGAATGCCCTGTTTCTGCACTGTGTTGTCACAAGTGATTTGGCACTCAAGAAACTCTAGGTTAAAGATACATCGATTTTCTCGCTCAAATATATGCACCGCTACATAAGTATGAATTAATTCCCTTGATATTGCTTTAAAAAAAGTGTACATAATTGAAACACAATGCCATGCTAAGAGCCTTTTCCGACCCTGTAACGCCAATACTAATGTCCTGTGTGACTTAGAGAACTGCTGTTAGTGGTGATGGCAGTTAAGATGTCGTTATTTCTGCAAATTTACAAATATAATTTGTGGCATTGAAGCATTTGTTTCTACTGTTGTACATGAGCTTTTTCTTATTTCACTGGTTTTGCATTATTGTTACTGCAGAGCCCTTCTTGTGCATGTTTTGCTGACATGTGATGCAAAGTTCAGCCACTTTTTTGAAGACCAAATGAGTTTAACTGCAAAAAACATTTGACTGGAGGAGAATCTGTGTAGAAAACGTAATGAGAGTGTGTAGCAGCTGATACTGCTCCAGGCCTGGAGAGGTTCAGGTTACATTCAGCTGCAGTGGCTTACAGACCTGGAGGGATGAAAGTAAGTTACGAGGGAAACTCCAGTCTGAAGGGGCAATTTTTGTTTGTGTCTCGATGAGAGTGAGACGACAATGATACTTCACATAAGGCATCTAATCACCAAAACGTACTTTGAAGTGGTCACTTTTGTGCTCCACAGTCAAATGTGTTTAAAAATGTTTTAACAGACTAAGTTCCGTTGAATCTCAATAAACAAAGCATGATGACATATAAAAACCTGGAAATGTCTAGATACAGAAGTGTCTAAGTTATAAACATACATATTTGTCTGTACAGGCTGGCTGAATGCTTTGCAGGCCTGGGCAATGTGTTTGTGCACCTTGCACTGTGAAATTTTCACAAGTAGAATTAACACCCCGCCACTGCAGTCGCATGTGTGGTTTCAGACGACATTTACTGCTGATCACGGGAAAAGCTTTTAAGCCAATAAGTGTTAAGACATGAAGAGTTCCTGTCCAGTGTGTACTGTATATGCCTAAGACCTGAAGACATGAAGATGTGGCGGTATTATCCTTGAGAAGGCTTGTAATCTGACCCTGGATAGATCTCCTGCCAAAGAGCAGCAGGGATTTGCTCAGTGCAGATAAGATATTATTATTTTCATGCAGAAAAACAGGCAAAGTTACTCAGGGTGGGATGTTTACTGAACATCACCCAGAGTTTAATAATATGTTTTGCTTCCTGAAACTCCTCTAAAACACTGTTCAGCAGGTGTAAGAGCAACCACAGAGAAATGAGAATATTCCCATGAAAGGAAGAGAGCTTGTGGTAGGTCAGAGGGAATTCAAACTATCTACCAGATCTGTAGTCTCGTAGTTTATCTGTCTTAGAGTATTCTTCTGAAAGACAGTGGAAAATTACAATCTGACTGTACTTGGTGTTTGGCAAAGTGTTTTTTTCTTTCATTCTCTGGCTTTTAAACTAGAAACGTAACTTCAAACACTTCAAGTTAAAAGGACACCGTGATTCCTTAAACTATTGACTGGATTGGAGCCAACGGGCACATTGGGTCATTTATTCATGAATCCATCAGTGGTTTGAGTCAATACTAGATGACCATCAGGGGAAAGCCCAGCAGTTATGAAGCAAGATAATCTTAATAGAGGTGGCCAGACTGAGACCATTACTCACGTTATTTTTTGGCTTTTCTGCTTTGGAAATCCTAAATCCAAACAGCCAAATTTTTTCGTCACCTACTTAAATCACTTACTTATGCAGACATAACTGCCATGTAGAAGGACTCATATAAATCTGTCTTTTTTAATGGAACCCCCAACTGATTTACAATAAAACTGTGGAAAGGTTGCTCCAAGTTGTGCTTTTTAAATGATTAGTATTGCAACTTTAATTGCATTGGGGTTAGCTTATAACTCCAGATCTGAGCTAACACAATGTAGCATTAGAACACAGGAGTGATGGTTGCTGGAAATGTTCCTCTGTACCCATATGGAGATATTCCATTAAAAATCAGCTGTTTCCAGCTAGAATAGTCATTTACCACATGAACAATTTCTACACTGTATGTCTGAATAATTTAATGTTATCATCACTGAAAAAAAAAGCTTTTCTTTCAAAAACGAGGTCATTTCTAAGTGACCCCAAACTTATCCTGGTATCATGTACAATGATCCCTCACCATATCATGGTTCACGTTTCACGGTCTCACTGTATCGCGGATTTTTCGCCAAGCCATGCTATTTTGCGGCATATAGGCATTTTAACAAATTTATTATTGTGGCGAGTTGCGTTGAACAACTGCACTGGAAAAAGGACATCTGCCTTTTGTGCACTCTACAACTGGCAGATGCTTTTATTTTCACACACACACTGTACAATATTATGTATAATATGGCAGGAAATCATCAAACAGAGTACATTTCACACTCACGGTCCTGACAACAACCAAACTATCTAGGCTGACTAAACCACAAAAACACAATAAAACACAAACACTAACATAAACCACAATAACGACATTTAAACCCCCAACACCCCAAACTCCCATGGTGCATTGCAGCACAGCAGTTTAGTCATAGCGACTAGCTCTGCGATGGCTACAGTATTTGAAATATTTTGCGGTAAAAGAAGCATTTTCTAGCCTAAAAATGAAAAATAGATTTAAAAAGTAATAATTAAAACATATTAGAAGAATATTTAACAGAAATAAAATGTGTAGTGTACAGCGCTGGGCTCTGATTGGCTCAGCGACTGTAGCATCGTTCTCCTCTGTCTCCCATGTATAGCAGCATTCAGCATCTCTCCTTGTCCATTCCTCATAGACGTCTGATTGATGCACATAGTGTTGCTCTGTGGTGTGTGGGGAGGGTTTATAAAGCCTAAAAATATATATAAATAATAAAATAAAATATGGTTGCTACTTTGCGGATTTTCGTCTATCGCCGGGGGGTCTGGAACTTAACCCTCGTGAAAGACGAGGAACCACTGTATATATAGAGTGCACTATATAAGGTCTTGGCCATTTTGTTGTGCTTTTTGAATTTTCAGTTACAATTGTTACACCCTATACAGTGCATTCAAAGGCACCGTGTAAGGTAATGTACAGTGGATGGTCACTAACCATGCAGTGCGATGTAACAACTTTTCTATGTGTAGCTTGTCAAAAGGACAACAAACATGAGACAAATCCATAAGCGATGGTGCAAAAATATTAAATTAAAAATGAAAATTTGGAATATTATGTTTAATGGAAGCAGAATGATGTATCACAACAAAGAAAAAACAATTACTTCCATATGTTAATTTTTGAAAATGCACTTAGTATAATATGAATTCATCACAAAAATGCCAAGCAGTTCACTATCAATCTGGCATTGATCTGATATGTTTTAATTAATGACGTAATTAATAGCACAGAGACTCAAGTAGTGTCCGAAAGTGGTGCTTTTGCAGATGAGTTCCCTACATAGTGCATTATATAGTGGTCCCTACAGAGCGAGTAATGAATGATTTATGACACAGCCAAGATGTTTTGGATCAGAATAAATTAATAGGCACACAGAAAAAGCTGAGGACAGATGTTGTTGCAGCACAAGTACAGGTCGTTATGGACGGATCCAAAACCAAAGTATGGACACTAGTAACCTTGTTGTTGTATTTCAGCTACAAATAACATCAACACTGACAGATTTGTTATTTATCATTTGTATGCTCTCCTTACATGATAATATCCCGTTGTAGCACATACATACAGGTTGATATCTAAGGTAGCAGTGGGTAGATCCATATCTAAAGTAACACTAAGTCTTGTTTTACTACTGTGGTTTCAGCAAGATCAACCCTGACTGATTCATAACGTATCATTTGCATGCTCTCCCAATATGATAATATATTTGCCACCTTTAAAACTAAAAATCCTGAGTATCAGTGGTTTCCTGGTAGTAAACATGTCTTCTCATGTCCTGCATAATGAGGTGGGTATCTGTGCAGTGGGGCCCAACTTCCATGGTGCCCTGAGGCTCCTTAAAAGGTGAATCCGCCCATGTTTGTGTTTGAAACATACTCACCCAGCAAGTTTTAAAGTCATGATCTGTTTACGTTCTACTCACCCATCCCTCGAAGGTCTCCCCAGTGTTGGAGGTCTGGATGAGGTCCTCCAGCTGGATGATGCAGTTGGCCACAAAGTCATCGTATCCGATCGGAGTGTCGTGGAAAACCGCCAGCTCGATCTGCTTGCCGTCGTTCACGTTGAGGCAGAACTCCTCGTTGTACGTGGGCATGTTGGTCTTCTGCTTGGTGTGGGTCTGTCCGATCTTGTAGTCGTCCACCTTCACCACGATGTAGGGGTCCAGGGCCGGAGGAGCCTTGTTGAAGATGACGGAGTGTCTCAGGGAGAAGGTGGTGGGCTTCAGGTCCACCGCCTCACCGATCCGCAGCTTCAGGTACCCGTTAAACTTCATCTCCAATTATGTGGACAGTACAGAAAAATTAAAAAAGAAAAGCGCAAAAGCAAGGTGCGTAAAAAACAAACATTCACACCCACTTCATGTGTGATAAAGTCATGTTGGTGTCAGCTCAGTTCATCCCGACTGTCAGCGACCAGATCACTGTGAACCTGCCACAAGAAGTTTCAGTAAATAGGAAGCCGCGGCAGAAACACGCCGAGGAGGAGACACAAGTTCCGCATAACTGCTCTCAACAACACACACAACACGAAGCCAACCTGTCACTGTGGGCTCGCTGTGTCACATGGCTCCCTTTGTAGTTCCTGTGTAGTCAGAGCAGTGTGGGACTACACTGACCATGATGCATCGCTCTGAAGGTGCTGCGGTGACTCACCTGTGCTGCTCTGTGTGAGGAAACACCGCCATCTGGTGTTTTTTCTTTCTTTCTTTCTTTCAGTTTTTCTTTGTGTATTTTCCTTTTCTGTCTTTATCTGTTTTTTTCTTACTCTTCCAATTTTTTCTTTATCTTCTGTTTCTTTGGTTTTTCTTTTTATCTATCTATCTATCGTTATTTCTTTCTTTTGCTCTTTCTGTTTTCTGTCTGTCTTTGTTTTTCTTTTACTGTCAGTTTTTCTTTGTCATGCATTTTCTTTTTTTGTTTCTTTTTTTGACTCTTTCTTTCTTTGTTATTTTCTTTGATTTTTCTTTTTATCTATCTATCTATCTATTTTATTTCTTTAGTTCTTTCTGTTTTCTGTCTATTTTTGTTTTTCTTTTACTGTCAGTTTTTTCTTTGTCATGCATTTTCTTTTTCTTTCTTTTTCTGTTTCTTTTTTACTCTTTTTCTTTGTTATTTTCTTTGTTTTTTCTTTCTTTCTTTTTCTTTCTTTTTCTTTCTTTCTTTATGTATTTCTTTCATTCATTCTTCATTTTCTGTTTCTTTGTTTTTCCTTTCTTTAATTTTTTTTGTGGCTGTCTGTCTTTCTTTTTCTTTGTTTCAATCAGTCTTTTTTTTGTTGATGTTTTGTTCCTTAGATTACCACTATTGGTATCCTGATTCACAGCTGCACTATTACATCTGACTAGGACACTTGAATAGAGCAGAATCAATCAAATGTTTTTAGAAAAGTCTGTTCTTTTCATGTTTTCGTGTTGCATCATTAATGGAAACATAAATAACACTCATGCTTTTTTGCCATTATTGATAGGTTAACAGACACCCCACTGCAGTCATTCCTTGAGCTCCTGTCAACTGAAAAATGGAATGAGTTTGCATATTTTTTTTCACAAAAAATAATTGAAAACATCAGACTAAACATAAGATCATGTCAGGTCTGCAGACATTAAAATATTACCATCCTCTGCCAAAAAAAGAAAGAAAAGGTTTTAATGTCTAAATTTACAGTAACTAGTAACTACTGGAAGAATCTTAAGCTACCTACTTGCTTATTTGATGTTCTGCCGTTCTAAAATATGTTTTCAGCTCTTTGGCAGTGTAAATGTTTATTTTGTAAATGGCTCAGTTTGCTCAGGCATCTTTCTAGCATCATTAAACTGCAGTTATCAGGTTCCTCCTGAACAACAGAAACCTGGATGCATCAGTGCAAGGCAACTGCAGGCCTATTTCAAATCTTCCATTCATGACTGAGAACACGTGGCTTTCATCCAATTCAATTACCTTCTGCATTTGAACAACATCCTTGACAGCCTTCAAGCAGGTTAGCACCAATGCTGATGAAATGAAACAGCTCTTAAATGATTTTAAATGGAATTTGCATGAATAAAGATTCGGGGAGTCAACAGTCCTTGTGTTATTAGATGTTAGTGCAGCATCTGAAGCTGTTGATCATGAACTACTCCTAGATAGACTGTAAAATTGGCTCTCAATAAGTGTCCTCAGGTGGCTCAGCTCACACTTAAAACAAAGGAGATCAGTAGGAATCATGATTATGAAAGAACTTCAATGATGTGTGGAGTCACACGTGTACAAGCTTCCCCTAAACTTTAGAGTTACTTTTCATAGCTATGCAGATGACACCCAGATCTTTGTAGCAATCTTCCCAAATGACTACGGTCATGTAGATTTACTTTGTCTTTCTCTTGACGAAGTTAACAAATGGATGTAGCAAACTTATTTCTACTAAATAAAGACAAAAGTGAAATAATTCTGTTTGGCAATAAAGAAGGAAGCCTGGCACTAATACTTACCTTAAATCCAGGGTACTAAAAACTAAAACTCAGAATCCAAATTCAGCAGCCACATCACAACAAAATCTTTATTCTGGCAACTTAAAAATCTAGGCAAACTGATAAACTTTGTGTCCAAGCAAGATTTAGATAAACTCATTCATGCTTTAATTATTTGTAAGGTACACTACTGTAATGCACTACTCACTGGCCTCCCTAATAAGACCATTAGACATCTGCAACTCAATCGAAATGGTACCGCTGAACTACACCAAGAAGAGAGAATGCATTACTCCAATTGTTAGACCCCTATACTGGCTTATAGATACATATAGAATTGAATTTAAAGCCCTGCTTATTGTCTATTAGTCTCTTAATGGTCTAGGCCTAAAATAAATCAGATATGTTTGCTGAAGCCTGAAAGGTCTCTAAGATCTACAGGGACTGATCAGTTCCCAGAGTTCAGACGCCGTGAAACCGTGTTTAGTCATCATTTAGTCATAATGCTGCCCATTGCTGTAATTTTGGAATTTACATTTTCCCCAAATGTAGCTATTTTTAGAAGCAAATAAAATCTGAATAAAGGTTTTTCTTTTTGCAGCAATATTTTTACACAATGAATCTATATTTTTATAGGGAGGTTAAAGTCTCTCTGCTCATTGATTGAAATCCTAGTCAAGTCATCTCTGTGTATCAAAGGTACATTTTTAAAATAGTTTTATTCCATGACAACAATCTTTCTGCCAGCTTTGACGTAGCTTTACATGGTTGTTTTGTCTAGATTGTGTAGATCTGTAAAGTCTCTGCTTCCCTTCACCCATCCCTCCACACTCAATGCAGCTCAAGCACACCTGCTCACCTGTGGCTCTGTTCAAACACTGTAAACCTACTCTACGCTATGAATATTTCAGCCATGCATGTTCAAACTGGACATGGATTCTGAAGAATAATGATACAGAAAGACTACATGATAAGAAACCTGTGTAGTCGCCATCCCACAGCAGTACATGGAAAGAGCTTGTATTCACCATTCTATTCCACAATACCTCAGAGCCAAGAAGATTATGGTTTTCATGGAGTTTGCATGTTCTCCTTGTGTTCCTCCAGATGCTTATACAAGACTGTGTTCCTACTGAGGAGGAAACTGGACTTCATGAGCATTCATCCAAATTAACAGGAACTCCAAGTGTTTAGAAAAAGTGAAATTTCGAAGAGAGATGTTTGTGACACGGTGATGAAAACTGTAGCTGAAAACTGACTTAAAAGCACCACAACGAGCACTTTGTTTTGTCAACAGCATCTTAGGAGATATATTTACTAAAAATAACTATGTGGATACTTGATGTATGAATAAAACAAAAATTGCTGCAAAATAATTCTGTATTTTGTCTAAGGAAAGTTCTCTTCTTTCATCAGGGGAAGTAAAGTCCGTGAGACAGATAAGATAATCTGAACTGTAAAATAAGCCTTAATGGTTTTGATGGGGTCCTCAAATGATTAGTCATGAATCAAAGAGTCTACAGTACAAATGGTGATATGAGTAGACACAAATGCCTCATAAATACAAGGATTTACTGCTCCCAAACATTTTTTTGTCAGTTATGTTGACGTTTCTGACAATTACCCAACCAAATTTTAATGAATTACTCTCAAAAATCAACAGAATTTTCAATCACCTCTAGTTCTGATGACATCTTGCAGTGAAACATTTGTTCACATATCTGAGATTTAAAGAGGTAAATAGGAAGAGGAAATGCTACAGAAAAATTAAAGTGAAAGTGAAACATTAATCACTTAATCCCCTCTTTTTTTGCCCTAAATGCAGCCATACTCTTTGCTTCTCCTTTCTTCTTTAAATGCCACTCTCTCCTCTCCTCTCTCTCCGAGGGTGCTCTGCCTGCTCCATCCATAAATGCCACGATCAAAGTCTCCACTTTATTGCTGTTAGACTTGACCTCTCACCTCACTCTGCCACATGTCAGTGCTCCACATCTCGCTGCTCCAGCTGTTATAAATAAAGAGTTGGGCTCCCAGATCTTGCACATCTCTTGGATCCAGACTGTCTTGTAAACAACCTCTCAGACATGACCTTACTGAGCAGAGAAGGTCGTAATGATAAAGCAGGCAGACAGCGGATTGCCTTGGTGGAGGAGTGTGAATACGCTCGCAGCTACCAACAGTAAGGCTTTTTTGTCAGACCTGGTGACTTAAAATAAAACTTGTGCACCTAAAATTTATGCTGCGGATCACCTTGACCAACAAGAGCAGGCATGTTTGTATCTGCACACACTCTTTGCCTACATTATTTGTTATCCAACGCTTTGGAGTCAAGGTCTTTAATGGTATTTTTGTGACTAGACAGAATTTAAAAGGGCATGAGAGTGTTCCTCTTTTTCAATAAAGCTCCACTCACATGAAGTTATGTTTGAGCTGTCCAGCAGAGGGCAGACTAAGACTGCTAAATTCCATTTTTCTTGCCTCACCTTCCATCCTCCCTTTTCTTCTCTGCTTACCTGTCTCTTTTGATGAAGCAACTTTACAAATCTCTGTATTTTACCTCCACTCTGTCCTGTTTTACTATGGAGCCAGAAGTGGCATTTTTACAGTCCAGGATGATTTGTTTTGTTTCTTTGTTCTGCCAGCGGTTCCCCTCTTCTTCTCCCTCTGTCTGGCAACTCTGTGGCTCTTTGCCCTGCCTCGTTTCCTCCTCATTCCAGTCTGACTTTCTCTCTGTAAGTGGTTGTCATGGCCAAATCTGGAATTTATGCACTCATGGGAGAAGTCTGCAACTCCACATGACTCTAGACACCAGACTGAGAACACAAACTTCTGAGCCACATGTGTACATGTACACACAGGGCCACGTGCACACACAGGCATGAACACACACTTCTGATGTATCTCCTCAAGATGCCAGCATTTTATTGCACACAAGCACAGCTACCAAAAGCCCCCCATATTTCAGAGCGGACTGATTCTCTGTATACAACTTAATTTCAGCCACCTGTAGAGTTTCCACATTTGCTTCACAGTCTACGCTGCAATTTATGTCTGTGTAACCCAGGACAGCTCAATCCGCTGGCTCCCTGCCCAGGTACACCCTATAGCTGCAGCTAATGAAGCATAGCATTGGTGCCAAACAGGGGAGCGGGGACTGAAGGGAATATGGCCCAGATACGGTGAAGCCCGTTCCCAGCTCTTTTGACCTCGGTGAGGGAAATCCTGCGGGGCCAGTATACCTACACCCCCCCTCCACCACGCCTCCTGCACCACCACAAACTCAATTACATCCGTCAGTCACTGGGTCCAAGCACCAGGAATAACCCCCTTCATCCTCTTCAACCTCTCCTCAGGTAAGACTGCGTAGAAACTAACACACCTACACACACATCCCCAGGGCTCTGCTGTGTGAAAGCAAAGGCACTCCATAAATCACACCTGTAAAAGCAGATTTGGTGCTAAATGTGCTTTATTCATAAATGGTGTTTACTGCCGGTGCTCTACCACAGGAAAACATGGTTTTAGGTGGCACCGTCTGCAGAAATGATACCACAATTTAGCAAGACACTCAAATGAGTTTCGGTACTCTTTTGAAAATGAAAAAAAATTGCCATTTTTCACTCAAACAGCAGCCGTTGTGAATACATGGTGGTGTCTTATTTGTTGCTTTAGTGCTGATCAGTTAAAAGGAAAAAAGGAGAATCCCTGTCTGGGTGCAGGATGTGTTTTTGTGAGGCAGGAGGGGGGAAAAAAGAGGAAAAGGGGACTGACAATAATAAAGCACGCTGTTGTGAAAAGTGCAGGAATGTAACTGTGAGAGTGGTCAGAGCTGCTCTGGACAGAGTGTGGAGGCTGGTGGAGGAGGTGGTGGGGGCTCTGTCACAGCCCCTCCAGGGTAATTGGCTCCAGATGTGAGGCAGCGTGGCCTCTGCGCCAGAAAGGCGTCAGGGCCGCATTAAGAGCTCAACCCAGGGCTGATGGGATCGCAAAGACACAAGCTCACCCTCACTCACCACTGGAAAACACAGAGCGAGTCCCACACTGTGCTGCTGACCACTGGGCCTCCACCAGTGCCCTTCCTACCTCCAAAGCCCCGACCATCATCTGCCAAAATAACCAAGCAGTGCAATTCTTAAAACATTGTAGAGCTCCACTTGTTTATTTACAGAAGGCTTCTCTCACCTTTGACTTGGATTTTTTCAGACAATATAAAAAATCTGCCATTCTCCGTCAGAGAGATGTTGCATTTTGGTGACTATGGAGACAGCATTTCTTTTTTTATGTCATTGTGTTCCTGCTATTGTGTTGGACCTGACAAAAGAGGTGATGTGTGTGTCAGTCAATTCTTCACCAGGTTCAAGAGTCTCTTGAGCAACATGTTTGCTGCACACAATAGTTAAGTGCTGCAGTTTTCTGCGTTTTGTGGAGACTGTGGCGTCTAGATACTCACAATAGAGGCAGGGTGAAGGACATCAGCAGTCTGTATGTGCTGCTTGGCTTGTCTGAGAATCACTGGCTAAAAAGCAGAGGCAGACAACAATGTCAAGTTGCACAATGTCATATATCAAGAACTGTGAAGAGAAATACACTCAGTAGAGCTATTAAAAACTCTCGTTCTCTACTGTTACACATTTCCCGTCATGTTTTGTTCGCTGACAGTGTTCCAATGGGAACTCCAAACTTTCCTTTTCAATGTAATTTCATGAAAAGCATGAAGAAATTTGAGTGTGCTGCTAAATAAGGTACATTCTAATATGACCGGAGCATCTGCTGTCTCAAAAAGAGTCCTCAGAGCGAGGAATGCTCTTACTGTGACACAAAGAGCATGTTTACTGATAAAGCATGGAAATTGATTAAAAGCAGAAAAGCAGCATGGAGTGAAGGTAGACGGAGGGAAGAGAGAGAATGGAAGGAGAAAAAAAACTGAAATGGAGAGCACTTCATCAGTGATGACACTCGCGTATCGATGGCATTTGCTGAGTTGCAGTCCCTACCATGACTAACAAGGAAAACCACTCATCATACCAAACAGCATTAAAAAGCTGATGTGAAAAGACCCTTGAAGCACCTTTCAGCCAGGAATGCTTGTTGAACAAGATTATGCGGGTAAACAGAAACAGATGTTGTGCACGTTTTCAGGTCTGCTGCAGTTTCTGACTTCCACTACCTGTGAAGGCACATTGATCCGATGAAACAAACAGGAAGAGGAAATGGCTCTGCTTTCTGCCAACATTGATCTGTAGCAGGCTGCAGGACAGTGGTGGAAAGTAACAAAATACATTTACTCAAGTATAGTACTTGAGTGACACATACTTAAGTATAGTACTTGAGTAAATGTACGTCGTTACTTTCCACCTCTACATTCCAAAATTATTACAAAATGAGCTGGCAATAAAGCAATTTTTAATGTAAAAACTTGAGAAATGTGAAGATTTGCTATTTTTCTTTTAATTGTTATAATATTTTGACCGCATGTTTGATGAGTTTTAGGTTTGGGCAGTTGGCTGAATAGAACAAGCACAGTGAAGTTGTCACTTTGGGTATTTGTAACAAGATTTCTTACAATATTATTTTACAAACCAGACTTGTAACTGATTAATGAAGATAATATTAGCACACAGATCAAAAATGAAACAACAATTAGTTGCAGTCCCACATAAATTAAAATTCAGCTCAATTTCAAAAAAATGCATGAATAAAATCCAGATTTTACATTATTGCATGATTAATAATCTAATCATATGTCACAGGGGACATTTTTCTGCATCGAGTATTTTTGCTTTTGATATTTTAAGTAAATTTCCCTGATCATAGTTCCATACTTTTACTTGAGTAATATTTACTTGTAACAGAGTTTTTGTTTTTTTTTTACAGCTGCAGTCACCTCAGTGTAAAGTCAAACTGAACACTGTGGACAGTAAACTGTACTTTCTGCAGACGTGATCCAGCAGTTTCCAACATTTCTTGTCTCTGCGAAGACATTCAGCATTAAGATAGCAACTATGTTAAAGGTCAAAGTAAGGACAGTGGGATCAGAGCCAGCTGGTATTCTGATTTCTAACAACAGAAAATGATTTTCAAAGAACACAGCCGACACCTCTTAAAACAACAGCGAAGCGGAGGCTGCCAACAGGGGCTTAATTTGAGCCCACCATCGTTCCTCCGCCTCATTCCATCCTTTAACCCTGGGAGATGGTGTTGTCATACTGCTGGACATGAGCCCAGGGTGTGAGTGAGCTTAACTAAACAAAAACACTCCCACCCCGGGCTCAGGGCTCATGCCCCAGTCAGGCCTTCATAAAAACAAGCTCTGGTCTGTGTTAACATGCACATTTCCAACACATGATAAAATTGGGAGAAAATTGGAGCATCTGGTTATCTCTTCCTAGTTAAGGATTTCATAAAGCCGGAGAGGAATGTCCATGAAGCCAGGATGTCAGGGGCTGCTGTGAATACAAGCTGACACTAGGTGGTAATCTTGTGCTGCATTTGACGCTCCCATATGTACCCATGTAAAGGAGTGTCAGAGGTAGTTTATGCCACTTTGTACTCGACTACAATCAGAGAGATACTCTGCTTTTTTTTTAACCAACGACAATTACAGCGGCGATAGTTACTTTTCAAATTTAGATTTGGCTTTAAAACCTTACACACATTACTGCTTCAGGCCTAAATAGTTCAAAAATATTCAATATTTACCAAAACAACTTGGAAAAAAAATGAAAAAAGCCAATGCAGAAGTTGCAATATTACATTTTTTACATTAATATATTGGTACTTTTACTATAGTTAAGCATCCAGTTACTTCTTCCACCAATGACAAACAAATATATCTGCAGCAGTGACAGCCGCTATGATGCCTGTTCTGCATGGGAGTGTCCTTCAGAGCAGCGTATGGAGGCCCAGGATATTTCCTGCTCCAGAGAACCTCCTTCAAGGCAGAAGGGGGGCCGTGAAAACCAGGCAGCCACTGCTTTGTGCCGGGACGACGGCCTGCCCTGCCTAATTCCTCAGATTAAAAGCAGCAGTCGGGTGACTGTAGGTTCCAGAGGCAGCATGAAGACAATCTAAACAGCATCATGATTAGAAACGTACAGAGCATATGGCTTTCATTAGCTGCAGGCTGAATGCTCAGTATAACACAGAGGAGCAGGTCTCAGCCTCAGTGCTGTCCCTGCCAGTCAAACACATGGATGTGTTTTGACTGATGTGCATCCCACAACACTGATAAAAAAGCCAACTGACATGTCATTAGATAAACAATCTCTTTTATTCAATGTCAGTAATTAGAAAAGTAAAAAATGATTTTACAGTACTCATTTAGGTTTTATCACATTCATTGAGGAAGGAAAAGTTGCAGAAATATTCATACCTGAAGCTTGGCACATAGGAGAAAAAGCAATGCATGAATAAAAGGATGAAAACAAGATGCTTAAATTTCAAATCATTAAAGTGAATAAAACATTTGGCCACAAATTAAAGCATAAAAATGTATCAAAATGTATCTGTGAAAGTATGTCTTAAACAAAATTTTAAAAAGCAATACATTTGGTACATTTATGGTTCAGGCGTGGTCAACAACATTTTCAAACACTTGTACCTGGTTGTACATAAAGTGCATGGTCATCCACATAGAAAAATACAAAATAACACAGTAAATGTCACTCATCTTTTGTTCAAGGATGATTTTAAAAAAATGAATTTGGTAGTCTAAAAGTCACCATATAGAAGATGTGTTTCTGACTTAGAAAAAACATTGAACTAGTGTTGAGAACAACTTTACCATAAAGATAGTGCCTGAGGAGATGCTGGTTAGCATTCGTTCCCTTTCTTTGTTCAGGATTCAGTTTCTTTGGTGAGCATTTCCCTTCCTTTGCCTGTGATTTGGGATTGAGGGGCCCAGAGGAGGTTAGGAGCTTTTCACCCATGTGAGGACAATGACAGACAAACTGATGACACCCATAATCAAGCCAAAGACCACAAGAAATATAGCCTAGAGAGACAAAAAGAGTATCCAAATTACACAAAAAAGACGAAAGAACTCATCAAACAAAAAGACGTACGTAAAAATGTAAATGATTGCAGCTTGATCTCTCGATATATACTGAATCGCATGCATTTACCCCGATAGAGTCCATGGATCTGAGAGGTTGGCTGCTGATCTTGAGGTAGAAGATTCCCGGGAAAACAAATAACAGGCAGCTGGATGTGGTTGATCCTGAAGCACAAACATGAAAAGCATTAAAACTGCACACACAACTTACTGCATGTTTTGATAACAGCAGCATGTTTGACTCCAAGATTGATTATATATTTGCAGAAACTGTGATTTTAGCCACTACAGTCAACAACTGTGAACTACTGACAGCTTTTAATATCAAATCCAAACGTTTTACAGTTGAGCAAAATCTAACACATCATTTAAACTTATGATAATATCTCATATAACAAACCTTTATTGTTCCATATTTCAAAAGCATCACCTACCTACTACTCCAAACACTTGTCTGATATCAGGCACAAAGATTGCCAGAATCAGCACCACGCTGAGGATGGTTAGAGTTGTGATGACGTGGATGAGCCAGGAGAAGGCTCGTCCTCCAAACAGCAGCAAGATGGCAGCCTTACGGGCCTGCAGCATCAACACACATAAAGCTCAGTAAGCCAAAAGGAATCACGGAAGATGTACTGAGATTCTGAGCACTCGTCTGAAGTGGTGTTGCTAGGACTGTGAGGAAGAGCATGTTGGCAGCAGAGGAAGGGTTTGACTATTTTAGCTGTGAAATAGAAACTGAACAAAACACAGACATACGGTTAATACAGATTTCTTCATAATACTGGTGCCAAAAAATAGAACGCTGTGAAAAAAGTTCAGAACATTTTATCAAAGGTTTAATATATTCTACATTCATTACATATAAAGTAAAAAGTGTTAAGCATTTTTCTATTTCATTTTTGAGCTAAAACCCTCCCTCAACATTTTGGAATATTTCATTTGAAATTAACTCCAACCAAGTATCGAGTGTATAAATGACCATACATTTCAGAAGTTTGACAATTTTGTAGTGTAAATAATTTTTTAAAAATAGATTTTATCGAATGTTCTAATTATTTCAGACACTGGGTATCTGATTTTCATGAGTTATAAGCCATAACCATCACAATTAAAACCAAAAAAAAGGCTTGAAATATTTCATTTTATGTGTAATGAATGTAGAATATATGAACATTTACCTTTCTGAATTAAATTACAAAAAATAACCACAATATTCTAATTCTTGGAGATACACCAGTAAATATATAGTAATTTTCCTGGCACCAGTAACTGTTTTAATTTATATAATAGATAGATTTTTAGTAATAGTGATAAATGTAAAAAAAAAAAGAAGAGCTATAACCAATAAAATCAACTTATTATTAATAATAATAATAATAATAATAATAATAATAATAATAATAATAATAATAATAATAATAATAATAATAATAATAATAATAATAATAAAAAAACATAGAAGAGATGCACTAATAAATACCAAAGGCATGGGAAAACAAGACGAGAGTGCAGTCAGAGTGCAGGAGAATGTCAAGAGTGATTTATGACAGAATAGTACCATCAGGAGTGAAAAGGAAGGTTTACAAATTTAGCACCTTTTACCATTTCTTGTTTTTACTCAGCACCAAACGTTTGCATAAGGAATCCAAAAAAATGAAGGATGAGTAATATTCTGAAGTTGGTCTACTCACAGGGAAGTGTATTAGTGGTACGGTGAGCAGCACAGAGATGAGGATGGCCAACCGAACCGTCATCACCAGGATGTCTCGAGGCAGGTATGTATCGTAGCCAAGCAACAGCTCAGAGTCCACATGGGCTACAAGCAGCAGGAAAGAAGAGCGAGGAAACACTGAGCTTTAACAGGTGTAACGCCACCAAACAGGCTCCTTTGATGAAGCAGCTGATAAAAGGCAAGGAAATATGGGAGGGTATTTACGTTTTACTGAACAACTGGTTCTGTGTTTTGTGTTGATCTTTAAGAGATGATTTTACCTCAAGACACGCTACAGTGGTGCTAAAAATTACAGATTCTGAAACTTTAAACGACATCAGGCTATTAGCATTAAAATCTCTGATAATATAATGATTTCAGAAACTGGTTAAAGAGGAATTGCTTTCTAAAATCAAGACATTTCTAATCCCCCTTTCAGTTTTCAGTTATAAAATTTAAAAAAATAAAAATCTTAAAAATCTGACTTGCACTGAAGATCATGGATGGTAGCAAGAAACTTGCAAAGATGTTATTTAGAATTTTTTTAAAAATCAGATTTTATATGATACATCCCGAATTACTAATTTTGGCCTTGGTTGTAGTCTATTTAACAGATAAAACAATCACTAGCTCACCTTGATTCTAAATCCTCTCAGTCTTGTTATATATCATATAATAGAAAACACTGCATAACATAATAACTGACATTTCTTGATGTCTGCAGATGAAACTTTAATTTTAAGTTTCTGTAATATAATGAAAGCTACATTTCAGTTGTATATTTTCAATATGCTCTAATGATGCTCATTTGCAGCTGAATACATTAAAACTAAAAGATGTGAAGTGAAGCTCATATTGTCCAGCTCACACACATTGAGAGCCAGAAGGTGGAGTGTGCAAATACTGACAAATATTTAGCAAGAAGTATTGATAACAGACTGCATTTTGATGTAAACAGAGAAGCGAAAAAATAGACAGCATCTCCTTTATTGTCTCAAAAACTAGGATTTTTTAATGTGTTTTAATCGACTTCTTATGGAGTCATTTTATACAGTCTATATGGGGTCAGTGTTGTCTGCCAGTTTAGTAACCTACATCTGAAATGTAAAAATGACATTGTCATAACCAAAGGAAAAATTATAGGAAGCAAACAAGGAAGCTTGTCAGAACTTTTGACAAAAATGTTTTAAATCAGTTTCCAACTGTGCTGTGAGACAGCAGTCACCCATAGTACAAAGACTTCCCTCTTCTGCCTTCAGGCTCATGCTGCAGACAACCAAAGACCAGAAGTAAGCATTACAAAAACTCTTTTTGTTCCCAGAGAATTCTTGGTGCAAATGACCTGAATTGTCGATATGTGGGTGCTCCAACTGCAATGTGGACTTGCTCACAGTGTTATTGCAGTTGGACACATAGGTTTTTGTTTTTTTACCACAACAACATCTCCATCGCCTGCTCACATGCTTGCTAGATTTGGATCCCTGTGACTTCTTCCTCTTCCCCAAGAAGAAATTCAAAGTAAAGGATCATTGCTTTAACACACTGAAGGAGATTCAGGAGATTCACTGATAGCAGAAGGTGCCTGACATGCCAGAGTAGAGTATCACTGCAGCAAAGAGACTGCTTTGATGGTGATGGCAGCCATATTTAAATCAGGCATGGTGATTCTTGTAGGTACAGTCTCAGAATGTTTTTAATTGTCCCTTGTATTATGTTTTTCATATACTCAACAACTGCATTGTGTCATGTGTTGTCACAGTTTCTTAAATGTTTATCAGTGTTTGTTACACAGTAATCAATCTGCCTGTGTGGGATCTTGGTGATGTGTGTCCCTGCAGGGTTACCATAGAAGGTGAGGTAGCCAAACAGCGCAGAAATGAGGTAAACCAGGAAGCTGAGGCTGATGCCGATATTCGAAACATTTTGCATCCTGGCCTTGGAAGGACTGAAAGACACAAAGTGAGCGTAATGTTTTACATGTGATCTGCAGGCTTAGTGACTGTAAGTTGGAGTAAATGTAGAGGTTAGAAGCTGCGGTGCTGACCGGTCCAGTTCGCAGTAGATTGGCAGGATGGCCGTGTGGCACAGAAAGGAAAAGGCCATGGTGGGGATGGCGTAGGCGCTCTGCAACACATCAGTCACAGCACAGCCGTCATTAACAAATTATCAGCTTACACTGTGACACAAGAGCGAGGGGGCAGGTGGGTCAAGGTAGAGTTTGTATAGTAGTAATTACCGTCTGCACTGCTGAGTGTGATGTGCAAGATCACGGCGTGAACTTTCTTACAACTTCCTTTAAATATACGCTGTACTACAAGAGGTAAATAAACACCTATAGTACCATGCAAGCATATTTTTAGCCATCTTGTGAGAAGGCAGCATAAAGTTATTTTTGCCACATGTGCTAAGTGTAATTCTCGGTGTCACATGAACATATGGCCTTTACGTATAACATCAATATGAATGGCAGCCGCATGTTGCTGCTCGAGTTCCACAACCTTCATAGGTGAAAGTGTGAACTGTCATCAGAGTCAAACAACTGCTGCCGACCTGCATTCAGCAACTTCTCACTGACACCTCAAAGCTTGTGCATGTGCGGTGCAGAGAAAAACACCGGTTTCGTGTGCGTACCTTACTGGAGATGATGAAAAGTTTGGGTGAACATTCTGAGTCAGACGAATTTGATATCTGGAGAAACAAGAAGAGCAGAGGGAGCATGATATTTCTGAGAGGAGAGGACGTCTGTAGTGCTGCTGCAAACAGAAAGAGAAAGCTGAATTCCAGTCTGTCTCTGGAGCTAAGAGCTTTGAGTTAACCCACTCCAGGTTTAAAGTTATAGCGTTGTCTGTATAATCCCAAAAGGTCAGAGTTCATTTCCAGGATCAGGTAAGGTCGCCTGGACTTCCTTCCTTTCTGGACTGGCAGCTCTCTGCAGCCTTTTCTGGTCCCCATCAGCCAGAGCAATCAGCAAACTCAATCTCCTGGGCTTTCCTCCTAATCCTGTAGCCATGGCCGTCTGGTCCAGACTACCTACCTCAGACCTACGGTATCTTACGTATGTGTGTAGCAGCTAAAAGAAAGGCTGTTTATTGCTACCTGGAAGGCACTTGAGAGGGTGGTCACATTATGAGGCAGCGGGCAGGGGATGGACCATTTCTTCACGACGATCTGAAGATGAGACAAAGCAACGAGTCAACAATGGAAGTAACAGATGGGTTTTTGGAGGTTTATGTCAAAACATACCACAACGGCGAAGTACAGCATGAAGAAGAAGGCGAGACTGCTGGTGTAGCCAAGGAAGCCTGTACGTGCGAGAGAAAGATCAACTCAACAGTCAGCAGAAAACCAAGAAGCTACTAAACCTAATAACTCACCAATTTTGGGCAACATTGCCAGAGGTAGAACAATACAAAGTGTCACCAGGATCAGAAGCAGCCTGCCATCTTCATACCAGGCATTTCTGAAAAAGACACATGAATTATGAAAGGTCAATGTTGAATTAAAACACATTTCTCATCATTATCTCCCAGGTCCTGAAATGTCAGGGACAGCACAGATTAATCTTCCTCTGTCTTAAGATGGGCCGGCTCTGGAAATTTGTCTCCATTTCGTGCTCAAATACGGAGCGACAGATTCATCATGTGGTACGAATTAAGGGCTTTAGCTCTTGCAAACCATAACAATTATGTAATTCACATGCAAACGTTGTGTCGTTCCATCAGATGAGACCGCATTTCACTTGCCGGGGTTTTTGGAGAGGGGGAATAATATTTTCCTTTGCTGAGGGATAGCCTTGGCGGTTTATATGGGATTGGGGAGCTAGAGGAGGACGTGGAGGAGGGGTGGTGGCGGTGTTGGAGGTGACACATGTGGAAGGCATGCTGGCTCCGCTGGGGTCGGGGTCGGGTGGAAAGGGTGCCGCATGGTGCTGCTGTATGTTGGACCGCAGCGTGGGGTCATGAGGGACTGGCTCCACCACTCTTTATGGGGCTCCCAGAGTCAGCAGCACCTGCTCCGACCACATCAACACCCACTGACCCCTGTTTGGCAGTTTCACAGCTGTGGTGTTACCGTCGGCGCTGATGGATTTGTCTCTGCGTCTACACTGTTCCTGCCCTGTGAATGGACGTCAGGAGGACCTCATGTCCAACCTGAGTTTAGGTGTAGCAATCGACTGCATCTTAATCAACCTCCTTCCTCGCCTCACAGACGCGGGGATGTAACAAAATAAATAAAAAAGTCACCATTAGGATCCATTCTCAGCAGGCTCCAGGCTTACTGTAAAGGCACAGGATACCTAGAAGACCCATGAAATGTGGAACATTTCATGCTCTAACAAGATGCAGGATAGCTTTCAGTTAAGGTTGGAGTGTGACTGCCAGTTGAGTCGATCTCCACACAGTGCTGAAGATCAGCATAAATCTGGCCAACGCAACACAACCTCGAACGCACAGCTGTCCATGCCTTCGGTTTCGATGAGAGAAACAGGACATGGAGCCCGTTAGCACAAACACAAAAAGACGGCAGAGCGACTTTGTTTTCACTCTGCCGCATTATGACAAATGAGCCAGAAAAAAGTAATGCGTTTTAATATAAAACAACTCGTTTATTTAGGCTTTGATGGAATCGACTGTGCGTCTGTTAACATCCCAAAGCCACTCATTAACAGAAATGTTTTGTTTCCCTCAGCAGTGAGCTGTAATTAGAATGGCAAAACTGATATCCCCTTGTATCAGTCTGATTCCGGGGAACATGTGTGAGAGATTTGGGGGGTGAAAGGAGAGCACTAATACAAAGCAGCTGTGTGGGGAAGATTCAGATGTTGACGGATAGGGCTGAGAGCAGCTACAACTCTTGCTTAAACCAGTGTGGCCAATAATAAACTGATAGAAGTTACATTCTTGGCCGGAGATTTCTCTGCGAGACCGAGGATCTGCAGGCTCGTCCACGTAGGCCAATGAAAGACTGGCTGCTGCTGATAGGTGATGAATGTCTCTCTACCATGAATATGTTTCCTGTGGGCATGCTTCATGTTATACAACAGACAGAGAGTTTTCCCTCCAGTCGCTCACAGAGAAAGTATTAGTCGTGTACAGCGGTTTGGTGAGAGGTCTTCTTCCACCGCATTATTCATGCATTTGTCATTGCCCCGCTAATTCCAGTATGTGTAGTTTTGTGGTGCAGAAGTGTCAAATTTGACTTATTTGCAGGCCAAATGTATAATCTACAACATCATTGGAGCAGGAGTGACTCATTCTTTATCTTAGTGTAGTTAATTTAAAAGGATGACTCGGTTCTTGCCGCAGCTGTGATGGATTTTGGAGTAAATTTGCTTTTTGGCGAAGTGGGGAGCTCACAGCGTTGCGAATACCCACCCTGTGCTGTCTGGGCTCAGGAGGCTGCTGATGGCTGCAGGAAGCTCCGACTTCAGGATGAACAAATAGGATGACATGGCTGAGGGGAGAGAGAGGAAAAAAAGGCTCAGAAAGTTTTCTACATAAACAGTAAAACAGTCCACGATCATACCAGACGACTGAATCAAAAACACAGAGGATGACTGTAAGCTGCCACAAGCAATCCTAAATTGCTGTGTGATGATGATGATGTGTGTTTTCCAATGTGAGGAAATGACAATGTGGAGGGTGGCTGAGTGTAGGGGGTACAACCACTCTGAGTTAATACAAATGGGAGGGACAGGCAGCTCAACAGGATCACCAGCAAAGCCCCTCGTGTAGAGGAGCAGACATTATGCAGGCCTTCCAACTGCCGGAGGCTGGGAGCAGCAGCCAGGATGACGAAGTGTGAGGAGGGGGGGCTGGAATTCTAACAATAATGATCTCTGACGCTAATCCAGGTACTTCTCCCCCTTCCCCACCTCACTTGGAAACAGGATACTTCCCCGTATGCTTAGATAGCCAATCAGAGAGAAGATCGGGGTCACTTAATGAAAGTCATACCAGCCTCAATAAATCCAGGAGGGAAAAGAGAAAGGAGAGAGAGCACCAGGAGAAGGGAACGTGTCTGGTCCAAAAACGGGAATTCAGATGCAGTGTGTGGTCAGTCATAAAGGGAGATAGTGTTAGGGGATTTAGATTTGTGAAGCCAGGCACAGCCAGAGTTAGCTGGGACCTTACTGCCCCGGGGCAGGTCTTGCACTCGCCGTTAAATAAGCCTAGCCATAATCCCTCAGATCCTGTATTTGTTTATAAAAGAGAATTCCTCCAATAACCCTCCAGCCCACACAGACACAAGGACATTCTCTCTCTGAGAATAAACTACTGCCATTTACAAGCGCTAGAATCTGTCAATACGAGGTTATTCTGAGGCAACAGTTGCTTTAGTGTAGCAGCCAAAAAAAGTTTGCCTGCAAAAGTTCATCCATCAATTTAAACAAACCATGACAACAACAAAAAAAAAAGCCTTTTGTTTTCAACCACACGAGTGAATAAAGACACACTGACAGGGATCACACAGCAGACATGATGCAGTGGTTTAGTTTCATGCATTTGGTTACTGTGAGCACAACAACATTTCTACGGGAATTTCTGGAGGGATAATACTTACATCTCTAAACAATAAAAAGGACCTTGAGTGAAGAAAAAGGACTGTTACTGGCCAAGTGGTAAGAAAACATATTCAAATAATGAGCATGTATGTAAAGTTGGAGGAAAATTGAGGTTGGGTGTGTGGTCAGCAAACAGTGGGAAGAGTGTGTTCAACATAAGACAGAGCCACTTTCATTTCATTAAGAGCAAGGGGAGATGCAGGCTGTGAGAGCCCTGGGCTGGCCAGTAATTAAGGTCAATTGGCCCATCAGCCTTTGGCAGTGCAGATGAATGTTTACCCAGAGTGAGGCTAATTGCACTCTTATAAAAGGGGCCCGGGGTATAGACAGATGCAGGCTGGAGTGCTGGCTCTCACACATACTGCCCCATGCTGGGAAAACCACAAACATACCAGAGGGCACGGCAATAATCCACTCAGCCGTGCCGCTAATGACTGCAGAGGAGCTATCACCTCAGCTCTCTGCAGTCTGAGATGCACAGTTTGTGGCTGAGGAATGAACAGAGATGGCAGTGAGAGAGAGAGAGAGAGAGAGAGAGAGAGAGAGAGGTAAGGGGGGAGGGGAAATAAAGGGAGGGGTCCCATTAGGTTTCTCAACTTGTAGGGGGTGGGAATGGGTTTACCATCAGCGATCAGTTAGAGAAGAAGTCATGTTTCAGGCCCAGGGGAGAGGGTTGAGAGGACAGCGGCTACAAGGTCAGAGGTTATCAGTGAATCCAGATAATAACCCTACAGGAGTGAAGAAACCTCAGGACAGAGCGCTGTGATCACCAGCAGGAGGCACTATCTGCCTCCAGAATAAACTGTCCAGAGTCTGACCCTGCACCACTCCTCACACTCTCCACCACTCTGCTTCTATGAAAACCACAAAATCGGTTTATGTCCAATATGTCAGAAATAATGCATGTAACTGCGCATTGAAATGGAGGCCAACTTACCACCAATATTTTGGATGAGAATAGCAATTCCAACCAGAACCTAAAAAGAATTTTGAAAAGGCTGTTATGGGGGAATACGTTTCCTGCTCATGTTGAAAATGTAAGTGTGTGAACTTTTTCTCTGGGCAGAGAGGTCCAAAAGTCAACACTTACTTTTCCTGGTTTTCGCAAGGCTTTCCTTCCAAGGTCCTCATATGAATTGATGCCTAGAGTCAAATCAAAAACAATCATATGTTAAAATCATGGCAGGATACTCCAAACATCACAAACCAGGAACAGGGAGGGAATCAATAGGTCAGAAAAAAGGTACACCGCACACTTTTAGGCTCCAAATAAGTAATATAAAGACTGTACAAAGCAAAAGAATATTTCTGACAAACATGCTTTAAAAGGAAAAGTACATTTTTATATTTGGGGCCTAAAAGTATGCATATTTTATTCTGACCTGTAGTTACAGTTTTAGTCCTGCACCTTGAACATTTTGGTTTGGGAATCAATCCCACTACATCCCATCTCTTCTTATCTCCTTTCCTATCTCCTTATCTTCAAAACATTATTTAAACATCACATGATTTAGTGATGCGAGGACACGATTAATAATTAAAAACAAAAATGGCAATATGAAACAGACAACAAACTGTATCCGCTAGCTTGCTGACACCCTGATTTAACCATGAGAAAAGGAAAGGAGACAGCTTAGGTGTGCAGTCTGGATGAAAGCTCCAGGATAAACCCACACCAATACGTTATCTAAAGTTAGACTGTGTGTGCATCATTAGTCTCTCACCTGTTTGGTCACAAAGCTTTAGCAGGAGATGTATAGAGTATGCTGCCAGGCTGGACACCAGCAGCAACAAGATACTAGAAAGAAAAGTGAGATGGAGCATAAATTATTTTACATACAGTTGTATTTATGTCTGATTATTTTAAAAAGCTGTCCTATACTTAAAAAGTACAGTGGAAGAATGTGCAGTGAGAGCACTCTTACCAAAAACCAACTATTCCAGTGCTAGCCATTGCATAAGCTAGTCCCAGTATACCGCTGCCCATGATCGCATTCATCAGGTTAAACACAGATGAGGCAAAGGAGGCTCCTTTGGCTCTGGGTTGCACTGTTGCCTGCACACACAGCAGATGTAAGCACACTGATGAAGAGGCAAAACTGTGAGCATGAAGACAAATGAGCAGAAGAAGAAATGTGATTATTTTCGTAAGAGCCTTAGGAGAAACGCTCATGACAGTATTAGGAACAACTGGCTGGCGCTGATGATGGATGTCATGAAACAACACTGCAGTGGCATGTAGGATCGGGGAATGGAAATGGGAATGGATGGGGTGGGATTTGAGCTGCTGGCTGTGGGACAGCTGCCTGAGCTCAGGATAAGGGGAGCTGCCCAAACTGCTTGACCTCTGTAATGGGGGATATCCTGGACAGAACGAGTGGCAACTCTGGTGTCAGTGTCACAACAAGCTTGGATTGACCTGCAGGCCTCTGAATCTGATTCACCGTGTTACAGTACTGAAAGACAGGAACTAAACTCTGATACCACATGGATGACAATATAGACTGGTGGCAGTGTACACTAAAAAATGCAGCAAATAAAATTTTCACAGATTTTAAAATAGAAAAAATGTTACTTTTAAAACAAATAAACACAGGCAAGAAAATATAATGTGAAACAAACAAACAAACAAATAAATAAATAAATAAATGCAAACGGGTTGATTTTCAACCAGATTCTTCTTGTTCAGGGTCACATAAAAACACTGCTCACCTTCCAGTTTTGTGTATGTGTGCATGTGTGTGTGTGTGTGTGTGTGTGTGTGCGTGTGTGTGTGCGTGTTTTATGTCTAGTGACTGGAGTCTGATTGGTAAATGGCAATTAATCTAGATAAAATGTTCATGATATACTTATTTAGGACATGTTTCACCATGTGTGGTTGAATTATGACAGTACTATGACATGGCAATACGTCATAAAATCAAATGGCGGTTTCTACTGTCACCACCTTCTTTGTGTATGTGTTTCTGGCCACATTAAAGCATCAGCTGCAGTGACTGATCACTCACTGCAACCGATGAATCCCACAGAAACATCACATAGATCACCTCTTTTGAATACACTAAGGTTTTCCAAGAGAGAATCCATCCAATAAACAATTTGCATATAGAAACAGACTATATAAACAATTCGCAGTCAAAGCTACTATCCATGCAGAACTGCTAGTACACACTGATAATTGAAGAATCAACCACTGGTATGAATTTATGCGACCAACTCCAAAAATGATAATAGTCAGGGATTACAGCGTCATTGACACATGTTTTGAATGGGCTGTAACTACCACAGAGGACACCATACTTGTGGTTGCTGTATTGTTACTGAGAATTTAGAAATTTTAACAACTTCAATAGTAGTTTTTGTTCTACAAATACAGACAAAGTATGCATATTGTTAAAGGCTGATTCTGGTAGTCTGCAGAGTTACCATTTAAATGTAACTGGTGTCACTCAATATAGCTAAGTTAAATATGAATAAAATGAAGAAGTTTAATGTTTAGCCTTCGGAAAGCTTGTGGTGCTTTAACTGTTCAACACAATTTGTTTGCATTTTATTTGACTTGTTGGTCATGTTTTTTTTATATGTTTATTTAATTAGTTTAATCAATTCTGTTTCATTCTGCTTTATTTTGTATTTTATCTTTTACATGTTCTGATTGTTTTTATATTCACCTAAGAAGCACAGCTTTATAAACTTGTTTGCTAAAGAAACCAAAAAATATTCAAATTTAGGAAGCTGGAATCTGATTTTAGAGATTTTTTTCTTCCTTCATTTTTCTCACTGATCCAAATATTTAGCAGTTAATCGATTAGTTGTTACAGCTCTAGAATTAAATCTGAGAATATCTCAATTCTAAATTTCATATTAACTAAAAAAGGGGACTAAACTGAATACGTGCTTAGAATAACTATTTTAATGTCACAGTCTAGTTTCTTTTTAGGGTGGACTTTCAAAGTGCTGACAGAAGCAGAAAACAAAGGAAACTGAAATTGTGAAGTTTAGAACAAGCATGTGATGTCTGTCCGCAGACATTTTATAACTAGTTTACAGAGAATATTCCTGTCCACCGTGTCTTCGCTGTGTTTTAGTACTTACATTCCTTAACAGAGCTGCAGTTTCGTCGCCTTCTGTTTCCCCGGCGGTTTGTTGACTATAAAAGTCTGTGTTATCGCTGCTATTTATACTCATTGTCAGAGATTCAAGCACACAAACTCCACAAAGCAAACCGTCAGACTGCGGTGAGCGTAAAGGCAGCAGAGTTATGAAACCATCTTCTGTTAAACCACAGTAAAACTCTCTTATCAATCTGTCAGCTGCTCACTGTTGTTGTTGCTCAATCCCGTCATGTGCCTCTCTGTTCCGTCGCATTGAAAGACGTCAGAGGAAATCGGTCCAATCAGAAACGTACTTTTCGCTTGTTTGTCCAATCACCTGCTAGCTCTGGTCCACCACCGATGACGCAGTTCAAGCATGCCGGTGGACGGAGGATGTTGAGGTGAGCTCTCTGAATGTGAGTTTTTGCGACATTAGTAGCACATTTTGTGTTTTTAACGTCTAGTGTACATTTGTATTGGAGTTTAGATGTGGGTGTGTTCACTTTTTTTACCCAGTAACAGCCGTTTTTGTTTCCACAGACTCCTTACCAGAACCTTAGCAGCTGTACAAACTCACAGGAGCTTGAAACCAGCCGCTGTGCACCGGAGCCTCTGGCCTGAAGCCCGCCTTGGCTTTTCTCTGAAGCCCATAATGGAACCTAAGCTGTACCGGCTCCCTCTAGAGGTCCGGGGTATGACCTCTCTGGACAAAGAGGCCTTCACACAGACCATCACAGTCCCAGCCCTACGGGTGCCCACTGGGGTCCTAAATAAAGTCGTAAAGAGTCTGAAAAAGTCGACCATCCAGCGCCCAGGAGTGCCCAGAGTGGTTCAAGACAAAGAGGAGAGCAGTGATTTTCGTTTAGTCCTCTTGGACCC
Source organism: Amphiprion ocellaris (assembly GCF_022539595.1). NCBI lineage: Eukaryota > Metazoa > Chordata > Actinopteri > Pomacentridae > Amphiprion > Amphiprion ocellaris. Next base: position 14,936,543 of record NC_072785.1, read on the forward strand.
TCACAGTGTGTCCTCATTAAGCTCCTTTAGTGAAGCCGAAGCTGAAGCTCTGAGGTCGTTTGGTGTTGCTGAGGAGCTGCACTACTATGAGCTGAGGCTGACCTACGACAACCTGAAGAGTGAAGAAGTGCTGGAAGCTGTGCTGCCTCAAGGACAAGACGTGACCTCTGCGTTCAGCCGGGTGGGACACATCGCTCACATGAACCTGAGAGACCACCAGCTGCCGTACAAGAACCTCATAGGTAACAAAGAAAGATTTACATCCAAAATGACAGAGGTGGTGACAGATTTAAGTATCACCTCAGCTTATCTTGGCACCTAATTTTTGTAATCATCACAGTAATAATTTAAAAAAAGGACTTGTCATGCCTCACCAGTTTTTTCTTTGATTTCTTCAGCCATCTTTGTGTCACATTTGTTACTGCGTTCACAATGAGCAGCTGCAGTTAAATATGACAGAGTAAATGTTAAACAACTTCAGCTACATGCAAAATTGAAACATTTGAGCATTTCTGTGCTGCAATATAACTGCAGTGTTTTGACCTGTTGCCATGCTTGACCTCCCTTGTACTTCCTGCTGTGTTTGTGTTCCTGCAGACTTTTTTAAGAAAATATTGACAACCACAATTTGATGTCCATGCGAGTAACCACCTTCTCAGAGGAAAGGAAACTGACAGTATGAAGTGATATTTCAGAAAAGGCTGGATTAGCAGCTAGGCAAAGCAAGCAGCTGCCCCAGCCGGGCCCATATTTAGTGTCTCGCTTGATTTGCTCGGGGATATGCAGCACATAAGCAAAGTATCAACTGAAACCATCATGGTATTAACTCAGTGCATTTTAGCTTTAAAATGCTTTCTTTACATGGTAGAAAAAAAGCTGTCACACCCATTACCTTGTATCTCAACATTCATGGTGACTATTCCCACATAAATTAGTGTTTAACTACATTTTTAGCACTTACAAAAAGTCAAGTCTTACCACTCTGCAATCACCTTGCTAACACCGCGGGGCAGTTATTTTGAGTTAACAAGACCAGTCTCCTATCTAATGAATGGGGAGAGAGACAGAACTGCAGTTTCAGTAGTTACTGGAACATAAACCACTGCATGTAAATCTGAAGAAAAAAAAACATCTGGCAGCTTCTCTGTAAAATTATTAAAAACAATATTTCTCCACAGCTTATACTTCCACTATGCATGCACACCATTTTCCAACAGTGTAACAGTACAATTGGCTTGATGATTCCTGGTTCAGCATTTACAAAGCAGACTGTGTCTGTACAGAAAAGTTGATGTATGTAGTGTTTTATAAACATTTACGAGCATGATTAAGTCACGTTTAAAGACACTATGTCTTTGCTGCTTCTGCTGCAGGTCAGGTGATCATGGACAAAAATCCTGGCGTCACCTGTGTGGTCAATAAGATGAACATAATTGACTCTACTTACCGCAACTTCAAGATGGAGGTGCTGGCTGGAGAGGAGAACATGGTCGCCAAAGTATGTCCAGTTATTTCAAGTAAAGGATACACACATATGCTACTAGTCAAAAGTTTGGACACATTTAAAAATAAATACAAATACATTTTCTTTATTTTTATGACTATTTACATTGTAGATTCTCACTGAAGGCATCAAAACCATGAATGAACACATCTGGAATTATGTAGTAAACAACAAAATGTGAAGTAAGTCAAAACATGTTTTATACTTTAGATCCTTCAAAATAGCCACCGTTTGCTTTGATGACAGCTTTGCTTGCACTCTTGGCATTCTCTCTGTAAAACATGAAAATATAAAACATGTTTTGACTTATTTCACACTTTTTTTTTACTACATAATTCCATATGTGTTTATTAATAGTTTTGATGCCTTCAGTGAGAATCTACAATGTAAATAGTCATGAAAATAAAGAAAAAACATTAAATGAGAAGGTGTGTTCTAACTTTTGACTGGTAGTGTGTGTCTGTGTAGATACTCAGTCATCCAGTTCACAGTGGCCTTGTTAGCGTCGGTAAACGTCTTGAAGACATTTGACCTCGCATCCAAGAGGCTTCTTCAGTTCAAGATTTGGGTTCTTCCTGAAGAACCTATGAGAAAAGTCCATTTGCTTTTTACTGAAGCTCCTGGAATCCACACATGTATATAGTGTTGCCTGTTTTTATAGTTATTCTTGAATACATTCAGAACATTGATTTTTAGAGATGTCTCTAACATTCATCATCTTTATTTGTTGCAGGTAAAAGAAAACGGGATGACATATGAGTTTGATTTTTCTCGTGTATACTGGAACCCTCGGCTGAGCACCGAGCACCAGCGAGTGGTGCAGCTCATCAAACGTGGTGACACTGTCTTTGATGTGTTTGCTGGTGTGGGACCCTTTGCCATCCCAGCTGCCCGCTTGGGTGCCAGCGTGTTAGCCAACGATCTCAACCCAGAGTCCTATCAGTGGCTGCAGCACAACTGCAAGCTTAACAAGGTGGAGAGCAAAGTCAGAAGCTTCAATCTGGACGGCAGAGCGTTCATCCAGGGACCTCTGAAGCAGGAGCTGCCTGCACTGCTGAAGGGAAAAGCCAGTGTTCATGTGGTGATGAACCTGCCTGCTTTGGCTCTGGAGTTCCTGGATGCATTCAGAGGCCTCCTGCACCAGGAGCCTCCCACTGACGAAAACCTACCAACAGTTCACTGCTACGGCTTCTCTAAAGACAATGACCCTGACACTGATGTGGTGAAGAGGGCTTCTTGCAGCCTCGGATTCCCTCTGGAGGACAGATGCTCGGTACATTTTGTGCGTAATGTGGCACCCAACAAAGATATGATGTGTGTAAGATTCACGCTCCCTAAGGAGGTCCTCTACTGCCGCGATGATGAACACACAGGTGAGTCAGTCCAACAATAAATTCATAATGACCTCTGTATAAAAACTAACAAAGAATGACAACATGAAAATACCATTTATAGGAAAAGGCTGCGGAGTCACATGGGGAAACAGAGGAAGAAAGGTCTATGAATTAAGAATGAACTTTCACATCCCCTCCAGACTTTTTGGCTACTTAATTCTTGCTACGTTTTTAAAAAATCTACGTATTTTAACTTTTAGTCATTTTGAAAAAGCACAGGCAAGCATAAAAACAGAATGAGCAGATGTTTAAAAAATTAATGAGAAAGGGGAGACAAGCAAGTTCAAGCATGTTTTTTTTTTTAAATTATTCAACTATTTTCTCTATCTTCTTCAAATGTAATTCATAAATTTCCACATAAATATAGTTTCCTCCATGATGAGAATTTTAGCTTTTATATCTTTGATGCAAAAGTGTAATTTCTGCAAGTATTATTTATTCACATGTTAAAGAACCAATTATCAATAATCAACGAGAACCATAACAGATATACAGACAATGAAATTGAAAATCTTTGTAATCAAATTTAGACAAAACACAATCCCAAAACTTACTTAAAATGCCTGTGTTTATTAATGTTTTACAATTTTTTTTGTTTAATCAAAAGAGAACTTTTAGACGTTTATCTTTCAGTGTTTCGTCTATTCATGAATACATGTAACCAATCAGATAGTGTTGTTCAAACGACAGACCAACTACAGATGGAGAGAAGCAGCTGCATCAAAGTCAAACTAGTGCGATTTTATATTACGTTATTGAGAATTGTTTAAAAAAAATAAATAAATAAAAATGTTGGAAAAATGCTGAATGTTGGATTGATAACTGGTCAGGCTGCTATTCAATATAAATAAAGCTCCAAGTTGTTTTGGGGTTTTTTTTTGCAATTGAAATTAGTTTTCCCAGAATGTCATTTGAACATTTGACATATAGGACTTAGGAAGCGTGTTGTTTGATGTCTACTGATATTATATTTAGAGTATGTATGTTTTCACTGTTATGCTGTGTACTTTTTTGGTTTTTTAGGATTTTACTGAAATTCCGGAGCAAATCTTGGTGGACAGGTATAGTTTCTTAGATTTTGTTTCTTTTGTGTATCCACAGAACCATCCAAGGAACCGGCCCCAAAGAGACAGAAGTGTGAAGAAACCACACATTCATCATCATAATCATTTTGACCTGGCACTATGAGGCGTGCAAGGAAACATTTGAGTTATTTTTTTAATTGACAAATGCTCTTATTACATCGTCATAAGAAGTCATGACTCAGCTTCAGCTCAGTAAATTAATTTCTTGTGTTTGTACCAAAACCTGTTATCATTGTTATTATTCTTAAATGCTGAGTTGGTTCATTTTTAAATAAATCTGTAAAATGATGGACACATTCATTATTGTCATTTATTTAAATATAAAACTAACACAAAACATAAAAAAAAAAAGTGACACACACCTTGAGCACTACCCACCAGAGCAGCACTGTGGTAGTAGTACTGTATTTATAGTCCATTCAGTCTAACTGCAGGAGCTCTGGATGGCTTCAGCCTTTTGCAGGGAACAACCCACTGAAAGCATCCTGGATGGCTCGATAACACGCCAGAGCTGAGGTGTATCCTCCAGCTGTGTCCTGAGGCATGGCAGCCCGCACGTGGTTCAGATACCTGAGAACACACAGAAGGCTCTGCTCAGAAACAGCACTGAGACATTTAGTAAATAATTTGCCTGACTGGCAGCCTGAGAGCTGGTCGATCCTGTGAGTGTAACTCGAGTTTAAGTTTATTCTGCATTAAATCCACACTTGAGGTCATTTTTTTCTGCCTCTCCGGGACCCTTTGGCCCTTTGATGAGATCAACAAAGACAGACGTACCCAAACACTAACAGTGGAACACCTTGTGACTAAAAGCCTCTCCAACATGGCTCTATTAAAGTATTATAGGTGTCTTTTATTTTTTAAGTGCTTACAGATGTATCCTGCCAAAGCCCCTTTTCGGGTTCTCGAGCAAAGTCAAAAAGTCACTGTTTATTTTCACATTCATGCGCAGACGGAAAAACAGTGGAGCTGTTAATTCCGTCTCCCCGTCTTGTCCCCGCAGTGATAGCTGCCCCTCCACTTATACGTTGTGTGTATATAGGGGGCTTTGACCTGTGTCCCCACCAGCTCTAATCCTTTCTCGAGAGTTTCTGTGCATTCAGAAAGTGGTCTGTCCTGCTTTCTAGTCGTTTCTTACTACAAAGCTAAAAAAGCAAAGTCCTCCAGCAACTGAGACAACACCCCCCCCTCCCTCTCCTGCCATAGTCCTGGCAGAGAGGTCTAAAGCCCTCACACGAGTCTGGCTTTGTGGGCCCTGTTCCTGTGAGCTGGGGAAACTTCAAAGTGAAATGGGAATCAAGAGCACAGACAGCACTCTGTGATTTCTATGCCCATTCAAGCTGCTTTACAGAGTAACCTAACACCTGTGGGGAGGCTCGGAGAGACTGACGGAGTTGTGCTCTACGTGAATAGGAGACGGATAACGGAGAAAAAGGTGTCGGCGAGACTACATGTCGCATAGATCATATTTTGCTTTGGTGTTTTATGATTCTATGAGGTGCTTTAGTGGTTTCTTTGTAACTCAATAAAACCTTCAGTGAAAATAAAGTTGAAACATACTTCCTACCATGTCTCTGATATAAACACATAAAGTCAGACATTCACGAATACCACACAAGATCTCACGAGCGATAGCGAAGCACAAAATGTCAATCAGGCACTGCGCACAAAGCCCCACTCATCACCCACTAGAGAAACAACACACAAGTTCAAAACAGGAGGCCCAGTGATTAATAATAACTTCATTAGGCCCAAGCTGCTGTAGCCTGTCCTTCAGAGCACTTGAGGGAGGTCTTCTCATATGGCTTCCTGCATCAGATGAGTGCTATCTATTGATTATATTGTACTGGGCCTTTTTAATGGTGAAAAAAGTGGGCTATTTACAGCCTGGCTAAGTCTGCTCTTCCTGCTAATCTAATCCCCAAGCTACTCATGTGGTCATTCCTTCCAAGAAAGCTGAGAGCTCTGTGTAACTTTATACCTGCCTGCCCCTAAGGGGAGAGAGAGCAGGAGAGCAAAAAGAGAACATGAAGGAGAGGGAGGAAGAGGGTGCACGATGGAGCTGTGGGGGTTGGGAAGCAGAAAGCAAAGGAGGATATGAGGTGAAATCACCTTTGGGTATCATCATCACAAACCCTCTTCTCTTAAACCAACCCTGTCTGCCCTCCGCTCACCCCGAACACCCGAGGTTATTCCAGTTCTGCTCCATTAACTCAGCTGCTATATTCGCATCTTCCCATAAAGAATAGCAGCATACGTGTACGTACACATGTCCGGCTATAGATGCTGTAAACTTGACACTTTTCACATGACTGCACTTGAGAACGCTGACAAATTCAGAAACACCTAAGACGTGCAACAACAAGAAACGCATTAAAAATGTGTTGCACGCTAAAAACAGGCAGCCTCTTTACGCTGCCTTCAATCATAAAGTGAAATACAACACACACTCACACACCAACTATGGAACAGACGCTTCGATCCCCTCTGACACTACTGTTTCACTGTGTGCACTAACACTCTCCCACCCCATCAACCCCCCATCCCTTCTTTCTCCCTTTCTCTCCGAGGACTGGACTGCCTTTTGTTCACGGGGCACTGAAACCCAAGCCGTTTCGGCCGGTAACATCTTTCACTCTCCGGGCCCCACTGGAGCATTAGCTGCAACACGATATGGGTCTTTTCAAAGCTTCGTATTATTGGGTAAATATGGGTCACTTTGGACTGGCCCATTATGTCGCTTAGGGGGAGCGGGAAAGGATGAGTGCAGGTGATGAAGACAACTGAATGACACAGTATGACACAGTGTGCGTGTCAGACTGCAGTTGCCACAAGGGAATATGACAGGGAGTTTGCATTAACTCAAAGTCTCACACTCAGATCTTCATCCCTAGAAACAAACACTCTTAGATTCCTTTGGAAAGCATAATAGGTGATAAAGTGCTTGTGTTATTTTTGAATCCCTTATTCCTACCATCTGCTATTACCCTTTCCTTTTAAATAGCAGACGTGCAGTTGGATCAAAACTGTTCAGAGCTAACAGCGTTTTTCCACTTAGGTCTGGAACTCTGAATACCTGGGTAATGTCTCCTGCTAATGCTAATAACGCTCACGAGATTTTCCTGACGGGACGCAAAAAGTATTCCCCACTCCTGCGGCCTGGAAAACACCGCAGAGCCCCATCTCTAATTCAAAGTGAAAAGATAAGTGGCGAAATGTTCCGGCGAGTTCTGCGTGATTTCCAGCTGAGAATGTGTGGCTCCGTTTTGTGTGTGGATCGGCATTGTTGCCTCTCCTTCTGAATGAAGGGTGTCTGGGTTCTTGAGGGAAAAAGCTGCAAGGCTGGGACTCTGGAGGGGAAACGGCAGATACCAGAAGGAGGTGCAGGCTGCGTTGGGCCTCTTGTCTAGACTCCATGTGTTGGCTAGAATTGGATTAAGAAGAGCTGTGGAAGGCCGGGCTTGATGGAAAAGAAAAGAGGCCTGTAATGCTACAGCGGCTATTTCAGCAAGCCGACACTTAATCAACATACAAACCACAGAGCATACGCACAGGACAGTGGAATCCGTCTTAAACAATGCTCACTGCAGAATTACTGCATGTGTTTGGCTTTACATTCATATTCACCACGCAGCAAGCTCAAACAAGCTAAACTGGCACTTCCGGCAGTAGCTATATGAATGTCATTTACGGAGAGAATCTATAAATCCTCAAGTCCAGCACCTTCTTTCAGTCTCAGCTCTGACCTGAGACCAGTCCTCAGCTCAGCACCTGCCTGCTTTCGTGGCACCCTCACTGATCCAGGGTCAGCATTTGTTTTTGTAGCACAAAAGATCAGAGGCCTTCTGGTTTCGGTCTGTCGTCAGCGTGACCCAAACAGTGTACAGTGACTTTCAAGCTGTTTTGTTGATAAACTCTGCATTCAGTCGAATCGGCACAGGAAGGAAATAAATGACGTCTACAAATCAATAAACCCTACCCTTTCTTGCTCCACAAGGACTGAAACCTCATTAGCCATGTTTATTAAAGCAAAGGAGCTTAGTCTGGTGTGTTGAATGCACAAAGAGGGCAGCGGGCAAGCACGGGGCTGGCTATATCTGCACGGAGGCTCCCCATACTTCTAAAAGGCCAGTCATGAGCCTGAAGGATGACAGTGTGGATGTCCGGAAGTCTTCCTTTAGCGCTCTGCTCCAGCAGCAATTGAGGATTCCTGGCCTGGGAATGATGGGAGGTGGAGGGAGGGAGGGGGGGTACACAGCCACACACCTGCCAGATGATTTGTCATTATAGAGGGGTCAGCACTCAGCTGTCACCCCCTAATCACCCATCCTACCCCTCAAGTCACCCCCCCTTCACCCACTAAACTTCACTCCAGTCCTCCCAAAACACCCCCTGCATTCCTCAGGCAGCTCCGGTTTCACTCACAGCACTGCTACTCCATCTGCCCCTCCTTCCTACACTCTGCCCTGAGAGAAAATGTACCCCTGTGAGAGACACAGCACACTGAGGGCATTGTGTGGATGTGCAATGTGTGCTTATGCCCCCCATGTGTGTGTCTACACAACTCACATGTGTGCCCATACATGTTTATCTAAGGCCAGAGCTGTTTGTATCGATACCGAAAGCGAACCGACGGAGCTGAATTTTACCAGCAGAGAATGTGTGAATTGGTCCAGGCGGCGGTCCAGAAACAAAACCCCCGCAGACAAGCCAAACACCAAGAACTCTCACAGGTATACTATATCTGTCAACAGCAGTCTTTCATCACTACGGGTCATAGGTCACACTCTTTTCCATTGAACGTTGCTTCCTCTGGGACATGCAAGTGTGTGAGACAGATCCTCAGCCATTAGCCTACCCACTGTCCACCCGATTATCTCAAGTTGTACTCTGTGAGTGTGTTTGAGGGGGGCTCAGTATGGTTACATCGCATCCTCACAAGCCTGCAAACCTCTTATCCATTATCATGTGTGTTATCGTCACCACTGATAGGTTGAGTCTGCCTCTCTGTATCCAAACAGAGAGGCGAGGGAGGCGAGTTATCGCTAACACTTACTTACTTAAGGGGAGAACATGTCCAGAGTGTTAACAGAAGCTTTGGGTGACACTTGACATTAACGCTTATAGAAATACATGCTCATTTGAAGTGACTGACAACCTCTAAGCTGCCATCAAGAAGCAGCTAGTTGGTGTCAGTCATTAATAAGAGGTATGCTTGTTTTGCCTATTAAAACAACACTGTGGAGCTGCCTATGATAAAGGCGTATTGTGCAACTTCCCAAATTTAACTTCACTTCCTGGTCCAAGCATCACCTGTCACTACTCATCCAGAGCTTTTGTGCCTTGGCCCTGCACCTCCATTGTCTCACCTGATGGGGGCAGTAGAGGCTGACTGACTGGCCGGGCCACTGGCCTCCCACCTAATCGCAGCAGCTGTGGGACCTGCAGAGCTGCCACACACACCCCTAAAAACCACCTGAAACACAGAGCGTCTTTTTTTTAATCTCCTGAGCTGCCATTTGATAACTTTGCCCCCTGGAAAGCTTAGAAGAAGAAGGAGGGAAGCAAAATGCACTGAAGAGGGAGGACAATGACATGACATCAGTGTCATCGTTAACCAAATGGGGCCGTACACAATGGGAGGACATATGCTGACCAGTGAATGGCTGCTAGCTCAAGACACACCCAGACACAGAGCAAAGGAGCCTTGACAGTTAGATGTAACATTCAGGGAACAGATCAACGATACACACAAGAAGAATAGACTTCTCCCATGGGGGACTCTCTACAGGTATCAGTTACCAAACCACCTCAAGCACTGGGCAAATGCAGAAAGGATTTCAATTAAAAAGAAAAAAGGGTGGCACAAAAGGAAAGGTACAGAAGGGGGAGGGTCATAATTCATACATTAGAGTGGAGAAGCACCTCCTACCCTGAGGTGTGCCTGGCAATCCCCATGGCCCACATGACAGGAGTTTGTTTTGTTTCTCTAGCTCTTAAGAGGGGAAAATGAGACAGCTAATCCCCCTGTACCCCTTGTACATTGCTGGGCCCTTTGCCCCAGGGGTGAGGAGCAGAGGAGAGAGACAGAGTTCCAGTCTGTCAGTGTTTGTGTAAAACACACACACAGAGTGTGTGAAGCTCTTCGCTTGTGTGTATACACAGTTATGAGCACCATTGGGCTCAAAAGCAAAGCATACAAGCTTAGACAGTGCACTGCAACAAACCTCTACGCAAAGCAATGTATGTTAAACTAGTCAGGAGATATCACCTCACCCACCGCTGGGTGTTGACCCTGCCACCTCTAGGCTGTGATACAAATAAATCTGTAAGCAAGAGAGGCTGTTATCCTTGGAGTTCTCTGCCCACTGGTGTCTCCTTCATTGGCCTGGTTTAGCCTGGCCAGGGTTCATCTCAGGAGGAGACTGCTGGTCTGTCTGGCACACAGCCCGCAGAGAGAAAACAATAACACTAAAAGCAGATCTCTTTCAGATGACCAGAATACACACAAGACAAATGTACCTCCCACTCTGTCATTCTGCAATGCTCCCTCTGTTTCTGCCCGCTCTTTGGGTCAGAAATGACTCACCCACAAGTAAAAAGCTTCTAGTCAACTACAGCACATGCTTATTTCATCTCATACTTCAAGAGAAGATCAATATTTGCACAGATCTATGGGAGGGAAAACAATAGTGATCTGGCCTCCACCAGCTCTGTCTGTTAATGGTCTGTTTACTGAGACAGACAGGATAATGGTCGGGGTGTTGGCTGGTGTAGAATCAGATGGTGGACACACTCCACTCTGTTTCTGATATAGTTAGTAACACTGGAGAGTAAGCATCTATGCTGTAAGGAGCTGCGTATCAAAGGAAAGTGTTGGCAATATGCTGTGAATAAAGATGGGCCGTCTTGTTGACACAGTCAGGTTTGCAAGTCAAATAGCTGGCCTTAAGCCTCCACACTTTTGTAGTGACTGCACTCGCTTTTGGCTATGCAAATTTGAAATCTGTGTGCCCCATCGCTGCAGTCAAGCTTTTAGGTCTTAGCCATGGAAACACTTAATGGTCAGTGAAGCACTGCACGGAAGTCAATAGTTACTGGCTATGCTGGCTCTAGTAACAAAGGACATTGGCACGTGCAATGAGTGTGTAGTGTGGAAGAATGCAGGATATCAGATATCTGAGAAACCAAGTTAAGCTTTAGGGCTCAGCTATGGTGACAACCCCAAACTATCTGAGGAAAAGCCCTATTGTTGTGCAAGAGTCAAGTAAACCATATCCCAAAAATGGTACTATTTGGGAATGTCACCAAATATGTTAATTGGATAAACACAAGCAAAACATATGCCTTGAGACGTTATCGAACAGTAGTAAAAGTAGATCAAAGACCACATCTCTTGAAAGAGTTCATCTGAGGTCACGCTAACCGGCGCCTCATTCTTCAGCTCATAACTTAACCATCAAAGCTGTGTTTGTGTGTGAGAGAGAGTGCATGACTATTTGTGGCCCAGAATACGAGACCCGTCTCTCCAAGGTGCCATCACTCTGCTCCTGTCAGTCTCAGCACTCTGAGATCCTGGAGCTGCACCTCAGCTCTCTTGCGGTCGGTGACCTCTGATCTCCGCCCCTGGCCCCTCCAGGCCTATTAGGCCCATAAGGCCCATCAGATGGATCTGTGCCTTGCAGGGATCAGAGAACATGGGATCCATGGAAATGCTATTCATGGCCGTTTCCACAGATTCCTCTGGAGTGGCTGTCCACTGCATATTGAGAGAAAAAGAAAAATGCCATGGCTGACTTGCATTTTCATCACAGAGTGAGAGGGGAAAGTAAGGGAAGGAAAGAATGATTTGTATGCAATTTAAACCTCATATACTCTAATTTAGTGATGGCAGAAATGGATTGAAGAGTACTCTATGGACCATGTTTAGTGGTCCTGCTGACTCCCAGAGCCAAATCTAGGGTCACTGGTAGTGCTCTTGGCCAGCGAGGGCAGAACTGGAAAGATGGAGAGTTCAGACTTGGAGTCAGGCCAACCAGGCAGGGAGAGGCTAGCAAAGCTGGCTGCCAGGAACTGAGGGCTGTGATGGCACCACTTACTATCCTGGATATCTCCCTCGCACCAAAGCACTTAACATGCAGTATAAACCAACATACAAACAAACAGATACACACACCATTCTAATAAACACGCGGATGTCAAGGGATGCGTAGAAAGCTAAAGAACACAGGCAGGAGGGGAGCATCACTCAGAGACCCATTAACCCCTGGCTCCCAACCAGAACAGTGAGCAGGCGTCCTTTAAGTACATGTTAAACATAGTCTACTTGTGTGTGCACAAGTGATTTATGTATTCCTTCTGCGTGTTCATGTATATGCATGTATATATGTCCAAGAAAACAACTCCAGCTAACATGAAGACTCGGTGTCAGTTTTCAGAGGATGAAAATGATCGGTGGTCGTCTGTTTATGAATGAAGTTCACAGCAAACTACCAATGGCTATTTAACCCTTCGGACTAGTGACTAGTTGTTTTGGTGAGAGAAAGTGTTCATAGGACTACTTCCTTGTGCAGAGAAGTGCATCCCCAGGAGAGGAGCTCCAGACTAAACACTCTGTTCATTCAGCTGCTCCCCGTCACCCCACCGACAAGAGACGGATGCCTGACAAGCACTCCCAGCAGAAAACCTCACTTTTTCCACCAATTATAGAGAGCAATGCGGAGTGGGGGAGGAGGCAAAACTTCAAAATATTATACACATTGGCATTTGGCGCAGCGCATTGAGCAACCTCTGTCAGAGAGAGATGGGCTAATTTCAGGGAGACCTGCGCCAACACAAACAACTGTTCTGGCTAGCTTTCATTGTCAGCACTTGAGGTTTGAGTCGAATTTTTCAACGCTCCGCAGCCAATTTCTCTTTCCCCTATTTTTCCCCCCATATGATTTGTCCTTGTCCAAGATCCCAGTCAGTCTTTCATCGCCTACACAGTCAGAGCTTAAAAGTATTCTGGTAGAGAACAAACTCAGATCCAGATGCTCATCTACATACACAAACAAAAATAGACAATATTTTTTCCTTGCAAGAAAACTAGCATTTGCCTAGATGAGCTCATATACTCATATAAACTGACTTATTTGAACTATAATGCAGACATGATTTCTAGGTGCAGTGTATTTTGATGTATGCATTTCTAGTCAGGTTAGATCCATCAGCTGACAGAGGGAAAGCATGAGGCGGTGGAGTTTAACAGCTACTGCTTTGGTCTCAGGGTGCTGTGTGCTGGGATTCATATCACAGCCATGTCAATGTAAACATCATATGTTTCTGTTTGGGTCTCCAAAGCAGTATTTACTTCCACTTTGATTTTGTTTATTAAAGGCTTTTACTGTTCAACATAAAAGCAAGGAGCCATGGAAGGACATTTGGAGCACAGGCTGTAGTGCTACATTCACCGTCTACTCATAATTCTTACAGCTCACGCACAGTTCTGGGTACGTGCCAGTCAAAGAGATGGGCAGCACTACAGCGCCATTATAGAAACCTCACAGTCGGGGTCACATCCTCTATGGCGAATCCTACACACCTTTGCACATCAGGGGAGGAGCCCCCAGATATGTATGTGTGTGGAGAGGGTGGATGCTGAGGTAGAAGCTGAATAGGCACTTTTGGAGACCCCTGTTGCCTGAACATGCTGCCTTTACTCTGCTCCAGTATTGAGGCATCTGTCTTTAATATAAGAGCTCAGCTCAGCCCATATTTATTCAGGTACAGCTGACAGAGAGGGAGAGACAGTGAAAGAGGTGTGGCTTTTCTTTTTCCTGGCAGCCGTGCAGCGCTCCTGCGGTTTTTTGGGGGGCAAAGGGACAAGGCGAAAAAGACACAGACACTGAGACAGAGGGAGAGGGAGTGTGGTACAGAAGAAAAGAGCTGGTTGACATAAAAAGCATGGCTCCAGTCAGTCCTGTGTTGACTGGACATCCTGTGCAAGAGACGAGCCCTGGAGGCCCCGGGGCCACCAGGGAGGGGGTGTGTGAGCTCAACTCTCCAGTCTCACTTGATGGCTGTGTCCAAGACAAATCACCAGTGGTGCTGCTGTCACCGTGGGTCCTGACCAAGACAAACAGCCATGTTTTAAAATAAGTACCTGGGCCCTCACAGCCCCTTGCACCTCATCCACACTCAGGCACATCCATATCTCCTCACACGTTCAAGCGTATTCCCTTCACAGGTCATAGGCCTGGAGCTGTACGAGGTCCAACCCTCTACACGGGGGACTCACTTTTCACTCTCTCAATGCTGTCTGCTCTGCACACACACTTGTGAATATTTACCACATCACATAAGTTCCATTGTGGCCAAAATGCTGGGACTGCAATAACAAGGGTGAGTATGAGTGTGTATGACAGAAAACCTACAGCAGATTTAAGGGACACTGTGTGCGAGTGTGTGTGTGTGTGTTTGTGTGTGTGTGTACGTGTATATGAAAGCTTGATCGTCTGTGTACATCACAAAACCTCAAACTTAGCTGAATCACAAACTGCCAACTGCGCAGAAGTGTCAGCACTATTCTTTGCTTTTATTTAACAGCACGGTGCATCTTGGGACTTGTGGTTTGTCTGAACGGGCCTGTCTGTGTCGCTGCCTGCAGCCTGCACCAAAGGGACTGGGGCTCCTCACTGAACAGAGCCTCATTTATCTCTGTGGCAGAGTCCTTCCTCTCCAGCATCGGTCCTCCTGGACCCTTGAACTGCTGACACTGGGGGGCCCCCTCCTCCTCCCTCCTCTGAGCTTCAGCATGCGGCAAAAATTGTGAGATGTGTTTCATCTGCATATTGATTAGCCTGGCCAAAAGAAGTCGGACCTCAGCACTTCACTGAATACATAATGTAAATAAGTGCCAGTTATTCAGCTTAAACTCTCCTGAAATGTTTCACCTTAAGTAGGTGCTTTTCCAGGTAATTAGGTAAATGTGATTGTGCAACAAAAGTCAATAGCAACTTTTATCTTAGAATAAAGTGCAGTGAAACTATAAATCTCTTATCCTAAACATGCTGACATTATGTTCAAATATGCACCTCTCAGCCAAATGAAGGTTACTGTAAGGATGAAGCACTGCTCAAAGTCAACGAGCTCACCCAAAAAGGATATGACCCCGTTTTACTTCTGTCACCCAATAAAAGCAGGCCGATCTCAGTGTGTGGGCATGCTTTAGTGCCAGCCAGTTGCAGTGCAGACGGCTGGGCGCTGGGCTGTCTGATGGATAGCTTACATTCTGTGAGGACTGGACCAATGGCGTCCTGGATTGATTGGCCCAAAGGGGCCGTCGGGGAAAGCGCTTCCTGTGTGTTAATGGACGCTCCTGCAGATGCACTGTGGCGGCTTGTGGCAGGGTGATGGTTGTTACTCCCTCTGTCTTTCTCCCAGCCTTCCTCCCCCTCATTTTGCTTTCACACTCCCAGTTAATCAGAGGAGAATCAAGTGAAACGAACCAGGCTTCTCATACAGACCAAGTCTCTAGTAGCTCTCTAACACTACACCTACAACAAAAATTTATCATGTATACTTTATCTGTTCATAGTTTCCTAGAATTTCCAAAAATGTAACTGATATGGAACTGTACATTGATGGGAAGGTCCATTAAAAGAACCTTTTAATTTATTGCTTTTATTTCAATTTAGTAGCAATTATAAGTAAAACTTAGTTCCATTAGCAATTACATTATACGTATATTTAATTCCATTCAGTTACCTGCTGCTATAATTCAGTGCACAGCAGGTCAGCTGAACCTTTACTTAGTATTTACCCGGGTTTAAATGGAGCTGCTCCTTCAAGGAAATTTCACTGGAAATACACACATAAATTTGACCAAAACAACATCAACTATTCCTTTCTGGAAACTTCCAAAGAAATTAAAAGGAAAAATGACACATTGTTGTTTCTGCTTCTGTTGTTTAACTTGTCAACTGTACTCAACTGTATTCAACGATAAAGGAATACCCACAGCTGACAGCAGCTGACGAGCCGAAAAGATTGAGTAAATAAGTTTGTACCCAAGTCTGCCCAGCTGTTCCAGTTCAGGCACTCGGGGTCCATAGGTTTCAACTTGAAGGGGCTTGTAGTGGTACAGAACTTCCTCTATCCTGGGCACAGGCTGGAGAGACACCGTCTGACGCTGTAACAAAAAAACAAAGAGACAGAACATTCAAAACAATAACAATAATTTCCATTGTCTCTGTGTAGCGCAACACTGGAAACTATGGTTATGGCATAATCGTAGAAAACTATTTGGATTAAGCTTAATGTCAGTCAAACTGCAGCATTAACAACCACCAGTTCTTGAAAGACTGGTTTGGAAATAGTTTTGTCAAACAACATTTTTATTTTCCCTGGGCACTGCTGGTTTGGTGGAGAAACTCAACTGTGACAATGACTGAGCATGTTTTTAGTGGTCAACATACTGCTGGCAACTCAACAACTATCCTTAATGAAAATCTTACCAAGAGGAAATGAATGTTAATATCATACAAGAGAACTGTGGTCTGGTTGATGAGGAAATGTAATTCTTGGTAACAAAGCAAATTAAATTTGGATCAGAAATTGTTATTGGCTATTTCCACGAAACCACCAAAAAACAAATCCAACTGATAGCGCATAAATGATGAGCGTAGTTACATTCTGTTTCCATTGTCTTTCCATGGTTTCACCAAAGCAATTTCCAACCAACCCTGCATGAATCTGAATGTCAGTAGAATTAGGCAACTACTTAGGACTGTTCAACAAACAAATGTTACCATGCTGTATCTCCAACAGTCATAAAACCTGCAATGTCAAGCATTATAAACTGCAGTCTGTTTTATAAAAGCCTTCAGTCGATAATTACTCAAAAATGAGATTTCAGTCAGGCTACTCCAGTTCCTAATGCTCTTGACCATTGTGATCGAGTGAGAAATATGAGACTTCTTAAGGACACTGTAGAATTGTTCGATTTGGGGCTCTGCCATCAAAGGGGAATTTCCACACAGCGTCAGACCACTCTGTTTTCTCCAGCATTAAAGTAATGAGACTCAGAAGACAAGCCAGAGTCATGAAACAAACCTGGAATTAAAAAGATGATGTTTAAACAAACATGGACTATTTTAGAGAGTAGCAAAGGAACTCAGAGACAAAGGGAAGATAAAAAGATAAGCGAGAAAGCAAAGAAAAAAGTGGGGGAGTATAAACAACAGAACACAGAGGGGAGCTGATGAAAACCAAACTAAACGAATAACATGTGCCCTGCGGCCTCAGACTGCCCGCCCTCACACATGCTTTGGCCCATGCGAAAACACACACAGGGAAATAAAGAAACCAAAGCAAAGCTGAAAGTTACAAAAGCACCAAAGAGATGCACACTGAGATGGCAATAGATGCAAAGTTTCTGAGCCAAACACAACAGGGTGTTATTGTTGTTGTCAGGTCAGTGTGTGTAATCGTTATATAGACAAAACAAAAAGAAAACTACAGCTATACACTTACACTGATATATATCATCAATATGTAATGCCATGCATAACATATTCTAGTGATTAAAGTTTGTAACTCACTTATATACTGTGATTTCCTCAGGAAGTGCATTCAGCCATTGTTGGCAATGCTGCAAATTAATGGTCAAACATATATCTTTACATGATATTAGCATCGATTTGTTTGGATTGTCAGGTGTTAAATTCACGACAATAGCTAAAAACTGCATTCCTGATTGAGAATGTATTCATAACAAGTTTTACATATGTTACAGGATTTTGTCCATATCACCCAATTCTATTTCACAGAATGACTTTTCATGATCTGAACAGAACGAGTCTAAACCTGTTGCGTTCGGCAGTGGTTTATACATGCAGGCGGGGGGGAGTAGCAGGGATAGGGACAGTGGCAGCACATTAACAGCAATAGAGTGGGTTTTTCCACTGAAGAAATAATGAAAGTTGAATGTCTACTCAGAGCCCAACATGTCTTTTGGCTGCACTGCCTTATGCTTCTGAATCTAGTGTCACCGAAACAACAGGTACTATTGTCTTCCATCACTGAGCCCTTTTTGTAAAACAAATCAAAGTACATCAGTCACAGGGAATCTATACTCCTTAACTTTGAGGGAAAAATGTGACACATATCAGTTCTTGCTCACTCATTTTATACAAAATAATAAGGCAAAATAAAACACCCAATAAATACTGGGTAAAGTGCAGATGGTATTTTAGCCCACTGTCTGCGTTCCCAGTTTTTAAACACAGTTTCAGTACCTCAAAGTGGGTTGGTGGACTATTCTACCGTTTTAATTCAACCTTTAACCCGAAGGTGCCAGTGATTCGTTATTCCGTCCCATCCATTCATCCAACACAGAGGAGCCCCACCACAGGCTAATGAAACCCAGACCAGCAAACCCAGTCCCAGTCACTCTCACTCTCTTTCGCACTCCTTCAGTCTCTCCATCCATCTTCTTTCAGACTTTCAGCACTGTTTAACTCCCCTACTGCGCCAGTCAAAGAGATGCACTGGAACGAAGGGGTGGAGGGAAAAGCAGCAGCAGAAGAAAAGTCCACAATGGCAAAGAAAGAGAGTGGCAAATTGGGAGTGGAAGATGGCTGAAGTGCAGTAAATCAGATTTTTAAGTGACAGACAGAGCAGACCCAACCCCCAGCGTGGAGAAATTTCCGTTGCATTCCTCTGCAAGGACACCTTCAAAACTGGCATAGTGACATCGGCATGAACAAACACAGTTTAAAACATGTAGACACAAAAGCAGGCTTTGCACCTCTGAATATATTTAAATACATGCGTAAATTAAGGATTTGATGTATATCTAAACCGCTTGCTAGAAGACAAGCTGTCTGACTGGCTGCAACGGAGAGCTGTGCCCTCCCACAACTGTCCTCCACTACACCTAATAATACTGCTGAAACTTTCAATCATGAACTCATCACCTACTATTAAAAGCTTGTATGAATTACGAATATGAATGCTGTTTTCCAAATGCTTCAGCGAAAGAGGAGCAATAGAAGGAGAGAGTGAGGACCCCAAGCCAGGTCCAGCAGAGCAGAAATGGCTAAAGGACTAGGGGCCATTGAACAGCACCACTGAAAGAGCCAATACAAACATCTGCTTTTGTCATCATGGAGGCCCTTTCTACTACCTACACAACACTGTGTGTATTACAAGTTTGTGTATGTAACTGGTATTTAAGACTCTTATAATGCCCCTGTGGCACTAAAGTGAAACTCTGGGGGCCATCAATCTTAATAAAACCGCAGGGGAGGATGATGTGAGGAAATCACCAGAGTGCCAGCGGGAGTATTCCTACTTCTTCTGCATTTGTGACTTTACCTCAGGTTCAGATAGAGTTGTAGTGATCTGGTAATACCAGCATCAATTTCTATGAATGGAACTGCATTAAAAGGTCAAGTAAAGCTGTCACAGTTGCCTATCCTCCAGTTGTAAAAGGTGACAGGTGTGCTGGGTCGGAAAACTGCTCTACGCCGTTTTGGGTTGAATTCAGCTTGTGATGTACCTTCACATTACTCTCTCTTAACTCTGCTGTCCATCTTAACAGTACCAGCTGGGAAAGCAAAAGGGATAGTGCATCTGACAAAGTGGTATGGCAGACATTCATGTAACGTTTATGGGACAGGGGTCTCATAAAA
Source organism: Amphiprion ocellaris (assembly GCF_022539595.1). Lineage (NCBI taxonomy): Eukaryota > Metazoa > Chordata > Actinopteri > Pomacentridae > Amphiprion > Amphiprion ocellaris. Next base: position 14,956,203 of record NC_072785.1, read on the forward strand.
GTCACATTACTTTTAAGGTATGACCGGTCTGTCCCTAAGGCATAACACTGTCTGTGCCAAATTAAAAACAAGAGATCGTTCTGTCTTTGGAATAGGCACTCCTGTACCAATATACCAAGTCTGATATTTTTCAACCAATTAAACAATCTCACTTTTAGAGATGTTTTTAGATGATATTCTTTTATGACCTGCCACTGACCGAGAATGCTTTGCATCATTTCTGCCTTTTTACATTATTATGCATTTGTAAATTATCCTTTTAAATTCTGTCAAAATTAGACAAGTCTACTCTAAATTATTGATGACTTTTTGAAATGCTTAGTGGTGTTCAGCATGAGAGTATATTGATCCAACAAGGAAAAGGTCTTATTTAGTGTTCAGAATGCTAGTCTTGATGAAAAGCCAATTGGTCAACAGCTCAAATTGTGAGTCACTGCTCAGAAAGCCAAAGAGCAAAACATGCTACACACACACACACACACACACACACACACACACACACACACACACACACACACACACACACACACACACACACACACACACACACACACACACACACACACACACACACACACACACATATATAGCACAATCATCAGCACTCTCTTGGCCCCCCATCTCTCCCCTGACTATGCAGCTCAGCAGGACGCATCAAGGTTGTAGAGACTAACCTCTCCATCAGCACCTCCCCACCTCATCCACAGACACACACGCACATAAAACTACATACATTCACTTGGTTCCCGAGGGTTTGGGGAGCCACAGCTCCGGAGCCTGTGAGACCCTCTTCACTAATGCACAAAGTGATAATGAGAACAATGGAAATGGGAGCACTGGTCAGCATTGTATAGGGGATAAAAATAATAAGCCTAGTTAGAGGCCAGCATAGTGCCATCCCATCCTCGGCTCTCACTTCCACCTTCTCCCCTGGCACTGCCAATGCTTCTGTATGGATAAAGAGCTTTGGGCTGCTCGCTGGCCCACTGAGCAGCAAGTAGCAAGTGTAAAAACTGCTGCCCGCACAGTGCCTCCCCTTGCCTTACAAGTTTAAATATAACTGCCTGACCAGTGGCAGCTGCCCCAGCGCAAAGCCCCTAAAGCTGACAACTCCTTTTTCCGCTGGGCTGGGCTAGGCCTGCCTGCCCGTGGGCAAGGGTTGCTGAGGCCAACCTAAACAGGGCCAACCAGGGGCAGCGGCAGAGGTGTGAATGCCCACATGTGCTGGTGCCAATCAGGCCTGACGATTCCCTTTACCCCTCGAGGTGACCGCCTCTACCCCAGCCGCCTCCAGCTTTCAACCTGGATGCCAGCAATCCAATAAAAAGCAAAAGGCCAAAGTGTGAGGGTTATGTACTCTCCCACATGAAACCTGCCAACTTTATTTTGTGAATGCTTTAAATGTGAGAATTTTTAAAGAATAAACAACAAAAACAAATGTTGGTATTTTTCTAATGAGTGTGTATAGAGAATATGAAGATAAGACTGAAAAGAGTGACTGGGGGTTGCAGTGAGTATTTAGCGACAAGCTCTCAGGCAAAACAGGTTAGACCAGTCTGCCAGAATAAAGTAAAGTAGAGCTTGCCCTGCATTGACGAGTATGTCTACTGAGCAGAGGTCATTGTAGAGGACAACTTAACCAAGTAAAACAGGCCTGAGCAAACAAGCTCACAGTATGTCTGTTTGTGTGTGTACTTATGTTTGTGTTTTCTATGGTAGTCAAACTCCACCGCCTAAGTGTAGAATGGACTAAAGCCAGAGAGAACCCGGGGTTATTTCAGCCGACTACACATCTATGTTTAGGGATAAACTTTCCACCCACATTTGGCTGATTGTGTGTGTGAGCTGCACTTTGTTTATGTGTGCGCTTGCCTCCTGCTTTCATTAGGTGCCCATGCCGGCCCCGTCAGGTATGTCAGCTGCTCTGCCGCCTGTGACTAGTGGATTGGGCCCCAGCAGTGCTGGAGCCTGGGACCTTTCATTTAAGATGGCGCTGAAAGCTGCCCCAAGGTGGAGAGATTCCCCATCGGTCAAATGCTTTCAGGAATGGGACACTGTAGCAGCTGAAAACAAACCCCAAACTGCACACATCCCTCTGAGACCAGAAAACACAATAGCTTTACTGGCACAAACATAGCCAACACTCCTGAATGCAATCAGAAACAAAAAACATATTTATTTTCGAGCTTAAACTAGATGTAATATATATGCTAATTATCCTCAAGTCATATTTATGTTTTGATCAGAGCTGGTGCCAAGCACAGTGACTCTTGTCATCATGCTTGGCACTGGAGCTGGTGTTATTTGTCAGACAGCAACAAGCAACCTGTTTAAACAGTGAGTAGTCGCCTCCCTCCCACACAGAGCGTCTCTTTTGATATCACCCATTTTAAAAAGACACTTTATTCTTCAAAGGATGTTTACTCAGACTGGGTAAGGGAGTGTGTATTTTTGTGTGTGTACATGCACCTGCACACGGGTATGCGTGTCTCTTGGTTCAATAGATTGCCTACAAAGTGAAGAATTAGTGAGTGATTCCCAACCATTCCTCAGGCAAGACCAGGCCCATCCCACCTCACATCACACCTGGACTAAGACTACTTTCCCTCAGGATCGGCTAACTTCCTCAGACATCCATTCAACAGAGATATTAACACACAACCAGAAATATCAGGGTCAGGGTTGGAGTCCCCTTCATCAACTCCGAGAAAATCACTCTGGCAAACAGCAGTGCCAACATGGCTGAGATGTCCCCTTACATGTTCCCAGTAGATAACATATCACAACTACATGCAACATTAGATCACTCTTTAAATAAAGTCTGGAAAGATTGGGAAACTGAGGAAGAATTGGCATCCTCAAGTTCCATGGATTGGACGGCTCAAAGACAGGCTGATATGTCATTCCACTGGTGACGGCTCACCTTGGCCCGGGGTGAAGCAGCCAGCTGAAGTGCTGTGAGGCCACTGTGGGTGTGGGTATTACGGGCTAGGGGTGCCACAGATGTCTGCTTCTGTGACTATTAAATTTGTACATCAACAAAAACATCCAGATGGAAAAACAGGAGCTTAAAATCAGACCCAAGTCCATTCATCATTGTCACAATCAAACTGTTTTCAATTTGTGACTGTACTTCAAAAGAGACACTCAGGCTTCAACTGATAAATACTTTTTAATTCTTACTTCTAAATAGGCAATGCAAATTAGATTCTATGTATAATGACAAAAAGGGTTTTAAAGGAAACTGAGCAATTTTTCCTTAAATCTTAAATGACTCTACATTATAGCATAAAATGATATTGCTGTGAGTAAAGACAATGACATAAATCAGTTTCGCTATAAAGAAATATCATACAAATGTAGCCCAGCTTTAAAAATGTGCTTTTACATTTGCCTCCCTTAATTTCTGCTGAAGAGAAACTGAAACGCTTCTCGGAGTAAGGGACCACAACCAGATAAATGAATTCCAGCTATCTGCAGGAATCTACCGCTCTGTGCTGAAACTCTACCAAATCAAACAGAAGTCATTCTTATGGACTCTGAGGTGAAGGGAAATCCAAACCCACACGTTCCCTTGACTCAAGTCTCTCAGTCCAATACAGCAGATGCATGGTGAGACCTCTGCTCCACCAACTGGAGCTCGGGGATGGGAAGATGAAGAGAAATGCGAAGAAAGAGGCAAGGAAAAACAGTCACAGAAGAAGCCAAGAGCAACAAAATCATGCTGTTTCTCTCTCCATCAGCAAGTTTAACTTCACACTGTACATCAAGGGGGTGAAAGTCAGAGTACCACATTCTTTGCTTGGATCAATTCAGCGCTTCTTAAGCAGTGGTGTATGAGGTAGTAGTTGTTTTTAAAGAGTTCGGTTATACCTGCGTGTCTTAAAACCTAGCTAGCAGCTTCCATTTAGGTGAGTACAGATATCTCTCCCACGCATCACTGAACTGTGGGAAGACAACCATATCTCATGAGGGTTGCTGTGGAAGGGGTGGGGGCTGATGACACAGCCTATCTCATCACAGTAAAATGAAAATAAACGACTGAAAACCTGAACAACAGCCAAGTGGAAGGTCTCTCCAGACACGGTGTGCACAAAGCTGACAGCACAGAGCGGCCAAAGCCCTGAGCCCACATGCTCTCTCTGTGGGACCCACCACTCACCCCGAGGAATGTGATGACTGAAGGGGTGAGGGCCTGTTCCCACACTGAAGAAGAACCAGACATGGAGGAACATCCTCCTTTTTGAAGGTTCTTGACTGTTATCACCACTCCACTGTCACCAAGCACTCCACATAAAGTTTAAATTAGCTTTGAACTAAAACTCACACTATGACCTTCACGGTTTGGACTCACCTTAGCACCAGTGGACAGAGCTATACAACTATGTGCCCTAAACCTGCATGGGCTCGTGGGTAACTATATGAGCCATTTGTTATTTATAGTAAGTATTGCTTCTTCTTAAAGCTACATGTTTCACTGTCCTCATGCTGCTTTCACTTGAAGCAACAAAGCCCAGTCTGATAAGAGCATGCAAATAAGCAAGCAACTTCAGGGCAGGGGTACGCACAAAAAGATACTTGTTTTTGGACGTTTTGTGCAGTCACGATGGAAGACAAAAATATTTATGGCCAGTCTGATAAGGCACAATTAAAAGCAGGGTGAAAAGCCAGCCAGATCATGACAACAAATGACTTTCTAGGTATTTATGATAAAACTCCTAGGAAAACACTTAAGGCGTAAATGTTACAAACACAAGACAATAAATGCACAATCTTAGCATTTAAATTACAGAGTCAATGATGAACACATCTGCGTCCCTAATGACATGCAGTTGGAGAGTCTACGGTCTTGCACTTACCATTTGGATTCCAGTTGAAAATAGATTGGTAGGCTTCACAGCCTGTTTCTGCTGCTCTATCTGGGTCTCCAGCTGAGCAGCACGAACCTTGTGTTGGGCAAGTAAGATGGTGGCAGGAAGCTGAGACTGCTCCTGGAAAACAAACGGGACTGGAGATTTCTATGAGAATGTACACCAGGTGTGTGATACATGCAATAAGGTGCTTCATTCTGAACTAACTGCTCAGTAAAAATAGCTGACACTTGCATATATTGAGAAGAGATGAAAACACAAGCAGCCACCCCAGCCCCCATCCTCCAGACATCTCTATGTAACAATCAGCATAGGGTGCTTTCAGGCTACCTGCCACATTACTGAAGCAAGCCATATTAGCAAAACTGTGGCACTGCAGGGGACGCTGTTTCAAGTGCATTGCACCGCCTTCACCTCCATTAAATGCAAGGTCGGATGTTTCAATTTCTTCGGTGGAGTGCTGCCAAGCAGAGAGTCTAAGAATGAAAAGCTTGGACACATTGTTCACTGAGGAGATAGGACATTTTTGATGGAGTGGACAGCAGTGGTCGGACAGTCTAGACATTTTTTTTAAGCATTTAACAAAATACCAAAAGCAATTTAATGGCCTTGAACACTAATAAGTCCTGGTCTGACTGCAAAAGCTGACACTTTGTGAGTCGCACTTGTTTTCGATAGGTACTTAAGTGAATATACTTGCTTTACTTGGATGACAAAACATAGTTAGCATTCTTCTTATTTAAGAAAGATTCAGTAACAATGCTCATCAAGTCAAGACTATAATATACCTGTTGACATATAATGTGATTTCAAAGTGCGACAATTTAGTCTTTAATTAGAAAACAACAAACCATCAAGTGTGTACCAAGTTCCCATTGATATGATTTCTTGATTAGTTAGTCACTGCTCCAGGAGGTGCAACATAGCAGCTGTATTTGTATGGTAACGTATGTGCATGTGCACATGCGAGAAAGGACAGATTTCTGGTCACAGAGATGTACAGATGTCAGAGCTCAGGAGAGTTCCCCCAGGGGGGTGAGAGCTGATCTCATCTGCCTACAGTCAACAGGCCCTGTGCCTTAAACAAACAAACACACAGCTTAGCCTGATATCTGTGATGGTCCTTCAGCAGCCCGCTCTGCAGGAACAATAACTTCCAAAGCCCACAGCTAAACACAATGGAGCCAATAGGCTTTGGAATCACAGAATGAGAACAATGCAGCCCGCAGCACAATGACTGGTAATAAGCTCTTAATGATCTCATACTCATGAACCCTCAGGCTGAATGTGTCTGTGTCAAAGCATTTGTGTCAGACATGGAACATCTGTCATAATGTGATTTGCTGTCTGCTCGTCTTTTTGCATCACTAGACTTGTCATTCAATGCACATATGTACATGCAACAAGCTTGTAACTCACCAGTTCGTCCAGCAGTGCCTGTTTGTTCTTCTTCTTGGCTTGTAGTTGTCTTTGCTCCTCCTGCAGTGCCTCTAGTCTCCGTTGCTCATTGCCCTGTTGCTCCAGCAACAGCAGCTCCTCCAACTCTTCCTGCTCTCGCGTCTGAGAAGGAGAGAACAGGATTCTGTCACATCACTGACCACCAGGATGAGACCTCACAAACTCTAGTAATGTCGTATTGCACTTGATCCTACAATCTGACCTCTCAATGGAGGGGCGCAGGCTTAAAGAACCAAATGTTTATTTTAGCACCCAGTTATCCTGACGAAGATATTACGCATGAAAGGAAAAATACACTCAAAAGTATATACAAGCTTAGCCTTATTCTTCTGGATGATATCTCTGTTCTCTCTCTGGTACTGCTCCATCCTCAGCTTGGTGTTCTCCACATCAATGTTGTTTGTCAGGTTAAACACTACATGGAGAAAACATACACCACTGTTAATCTCACCAACCCAACATTTCCATCAATACAAATTCACCAACATTAGTGTTATTTTAAATTACTATTGCAAAATCCACAACTTTCCAAAGATAATTAATTTGTCCAACTGAAATACAAGAACGATCAATGTATAAAATTATGCTCAAGACAAGAGAAATTTTATATTTTATTACGGAGCGCAGCCTTAAAATTTAGCATCTAATATTTCGATATTTTTCTTCACCTGACCCCTCAACATAGACTCCTTTATGTATTTACCCCCTATAAATGACAGAAATAAAATAAGAAAGTGCTGCTTTGCTGTCTATGCACTCATATTACAAAGGTAGGAGCCACTGCTGCTGCTGCTATTGCTGCTGTGATACTGGTATCTTAAAATGGTTTACACAGTTGGAATCATGACGGCTGTGGGTTTCCAGCGATGTATAATTTCATTCAGAATGGGTTGATAACTTTTAAAATACAGCAACAAAATTTATTTTCAGCCCACATTTAGGCTGGTAACGGTTTCAGTGGCAAAAAGGTCAAAAGGTTGAGAGATACATTTGAAGTGATGCACCGGATAAGCAGATACATACTAGAAATCAAAAGAACGGTGATAAATTTAAAAAAAAAACAAAACATGAAGCCCTGGACTCCAGAGTGAAAGGACCAAGTACAAAGTTGTCCTGCCCAATCATCTATCATCTTAATTCTATGATAAAACATTGCTATCCTGATAGCAGTGGTGGATGTTCCAGGGCACGAGGGGTCACTGAATGGTTGTCATTACATTCCAAACCAATTGAACATCGATGGGAGATTTTTGGACCAACGAGTTAGACAGCACATTCCACCGTCATCATCATCAAGACACCAAATAAGAGAATATCTTCAGAAAAAATGGTGTTCATGCCTCCAGTAGAGTTCCACAGACTCTGAGATTCAATGTCAAGGAGCACTGAAGCTGCTCTAATGGCACAGGGTGGTCTAACATGTTACTTAAATGTGGGGTTTTCCTCTAATTTGTCACACATCTGTTTAATCAATGCTGTTTAAAGGTAAATTTAAGGTGACTTTTGAACATTAATGAAGTAAAATTAGAGGAGGACCTTGGTTTTCTAAAAAAATTTCCAAGGTCTACAAGGGAACATTTTGCAAATATAAAACCTTCATGTTTTAAAAATATTTCATAATGAACAGTATGTTTAGTTCCAGTTTATCCATAAAAACCTTTCAGATGTCCATTTATTACCCGTGATCAAAGACAAAAACTGCTTTTGAACCATACAGGAACTTTTCCTACAGCAGCAACAACAGCAGCACAGTTGGTCAGTGGGGCAAATTAGCAGCAAAGCTGACTGGCCACAACATATCCAGCTCTCCTAATAGATCCATACTAAATGGCCAGGGTGGGCTGCCAGTCAAGATGTGTTAACATTGGCAGAGCTATTCCTTAATCCATGCCCCTGGCTGGCACTAATGCCTGTAAAACACCACCAGAGTCAAGGAGAAATCATTAGGCTAGTTTCAGCATGACGCATCCAAGCCGTTGCTCCTACCTATGTCCTCCACTTGCTCCAGATAATCGTTATATTCTCTCAGGCTGGGGAAGTCAAAATCTCTCTTGTTGTAACTGTAGAGGAAGAAGAGAACTGATGATGCAAATAGTAAAACCTGATGAAATATGCACTGACATTAATAGACTCCATTAAATCAACCATTTTATAATACCATGTCTGCACACTGCCTAATAGACACACATTAGATGTCAATTAAGGGGCTATTAAAAAACAGATAAGAGGGAGAGAAAGAAGGCAGGGAGGGGCTGAGAAGTAAAAACCTGGCAGAGAAAGAGCCTTCCCGTTTGAGCCCCCTCCCCCTGGGGAGACTCATTGTCTACAAAACAAACAGTGTAATGAGAAAGACAAAGGCAGCTTAAGAAGTGGGAGGAGGCTTGGGATGACACATAAACACACAGGACCGCACCCCTGGTCCCCCTCACTCACATCTTCAGCACCTTCTTGCGAATCTCCACCTCCTTGTCTACAGTCGGGTCTTCGAAGAGCTGCACACGAAAGTTGCTCTTCCGCAGGGGCGTGTCGCACTGCACGCAGTTGCCCGAGCCACGCACAAACAGCATCTCCACACAGTTCTCGCATCTGGAGATGACAACAAACCAGAAATTACCAACCAGCTGAGCTACTCCCAGAGGTACACCCTCCTGAGGCACCTCTGAGAGTCAGCTGTTAGTGTGCATGTGTGGGCGTATGTGGCTGGCGAAATACAATTTTCCTCAGAGTAAAGCAAATTTGTGGGGTTTTTTTTTATGTCTGTAAGCCATCATCAGGCGCAATGGGTGATAATGGTGCACATGAATATTTCCTCTGAGTGCTCAAAGATGGCTGGGATTATGATTGGAATGTCGATTAGGCTGCCTCCCACTCTCAGACAAGAGGAAATTAGTCTGACACCCCATCAGTGGAGTGTCTGTCTGCACTGGAAAAACATTTGCTTTATTGTTATTTCAACAGACCTCAGTCATTCTGCCACGTTGCATAATATGATAAAATCCAGCTCAGTAATTCACTGTGTAGTCTGTCATTATAAGGATGGACTACTTCTTACGTAATTTGGGAAAAGCACAGAAATGGACAGTGTTTTGAGTATTCCACACTTAAACTGAATCGACATTTGTACTTAAAGGTTTAATTGTTTCTGAAAATTCTACTTTAACAACTAAAAAAGCAGCTTATGTCTGCACGCTATGCAACCTTTCTCCCCTTTCTGCCAGGAAATGTCATTATTATTCCTGACATGGTGGCTTTATGGAAGAAAGCTGTACTATGGAGAGGGTAAAAACCACATTTTTAAATACCGTGGCAATCTAGGCACTTATTGATCAAAGCATGTGCTATAAATCTATTTAATGGATATGATTACTTTCCAAGACAAAATATGTAGCAGTACAGCACAGTCATGATGAGTTTTTCAGGTGCCCTTTAGTTCCTCATATAAGCATGAATCACAACTCTCTTCAGTAAAGAGCATGCCTCTAAACCCGTGAAAAATTCTGACAATGGGCAGAAATACTTTTCTGACAATGGTGGGGAATTTCTAGTAAAGCCCAAGAAGGTTTATTTCATGCACCATCACGACAAACTCCATGGCAACCAATCACCAGACCTACCTGAGGGCACAATCCTCAGCTTAGCCATCAATCACACCTTTATACAGGTAGGTGTTTACCCATCAGACACACTCAAGTGAAGAGTGAACACAAAAGACAATGGGAATGTTTCTTTATCTCCCCTGATGGGGCGGAGAGCCTGGATAAACGTTTGCACAGTACTCTCTTTTAATTAAGTCTCTGTGGAGCTTTATTTCCACAGGAATCCACCTTCCTGCTTGTGACCACCTTCACAAAAATGGACATCTGGTTTCCAAATGGCACTACCTGCTACTGAGCACTGATGGTTTTAATAATAAAATATAGCAAAGCTTCAAGGAAAAAAAGACAGATTTTTCATCACATGTCACTGATGGTATGGTTGAGTCATTTCTTCCCAAACGTCAAAAGACCAAGCCTGAGACAGTGGTGCCAAGCGAAAAGTTCTCCGGGGATGGAGCCTATTAGAACAGTCATGACAAGACATTTCACTTCATCAGCAGGATTCAAAGCAGAAAAAAAGCAGTTAAAGTAGAAACTGCAGAGCAATGGAGTTTGGCTGTTTACACCTAGCGTCTCAGATAAGGGTCAAACAAGCGCAACTTTCCAAGTACGACTCTAAGCTTTCACAGATATGCAACAAATAAACTAAGCATGAGAGGGGACTATCTTACAAGCATGTCAGCTTAGCTTGGCTTAAATGAAGCGGCAATATAAAAATGAAAGCTGAATGACACGCTGAAACATCTGCGCTGTCCAGTTGGTGCTTCAGAGTGCGAGGAGCCTCTGCTCAAGTGCACCCTGGAAGAGGCAGATGTTCGCTGTGGCCTCAGGCTACAGGAGATGTATAGGCCTGGCCATATGGAGGTAGATGGAGGGATTCAGCTTGTTTCCACAGGCCCACAAAGAACCCATTCATCAACACGGGGCGAAGAGTGGGGCGTAGCTTGCCCCCTGCCCCATAAATGGACTACACAACAGTACTCTCCAAAGGGGAAATCCTGTGTAACTCTAGAGCAAAGAGGTGACCGTCTAAAAGGGAGGGAGGAGACTTTTAGAGTCAATTTGCCATCTTTCCTCTGAAGGGTGCCGTCTCTAAATGACAGCTTTCAGACTGTGTGCCTGTTGCAATTGGTCGCCAAACGAGATCCCAGAAATTTCTTGCCAATGCTACCCTACTACTCAACTGAGCATACAGGACATTTAAGTGAACAGACAGATCTCTAGCAGCTTGCCATCTCTGTGTCCCAAGGCTGTTGTCACTGACTGAGTGCTCCTGACTCCTCCCTCTCTCACCTGTCCTGCTCAGAGCTCCAGGCTCCTATCTCTCCCATCTGCAGCTGTCAGCAGGTCAGGGAAGGGGGTGGTAAGAGGAAGGTAAACAGGGTCCTGGCTCAGCAAGGAGACTCTGACACCACCACCACCCCCACCACCCCTTTGTGACATTGCCTGCATCTTTGCCTTTGTAGAAGAATGAAACAGCACGACAGACAGGCGTTTGTTTGTTGGAGTGCCGTCTACAAGTTTCGGTCATGAAGCTCATGATATTCTCAGACCCATCGCTGAATTGAGACAGAGCAGGGCTGCCTTTTCATGAAACCTAAACCTGTTGTGATGCTCTGTGCTGCCCCGAGACTTACAATACATGCAGTATTTCAGTGAAAACTGATTAAGTCCAAGAGAATAATTTCTTACACTAAAATCTTGCTGTGTATGATCTAAGCAAAATAAACTATGGCTCTGGGATACTTTATAGACAAGCAAAAAGGGCAGAGACACAAGTTCCCAAAGTATTTTCCACAATGTAAACTTGAAGTTGAATACTTTCTTTATTTTTTTTTAAAAGTCAGTAATTGTTCAAATAAAAAAACTAAGTAACAGCAAAATTAACAGTACAATGGAAAATACAGTGAAAACCAAAAGCTGGTGGAACTTACGCCAACATAAGTAACTTGTCTGTTCCACTTTAGTTCCTAAACAGATTAAACAAACAAGATATTCTTTGATTTAAAGGTGTTGGTAGGAGGATTTTTAAACCCTTGGACAAAGTCAGGTTAGCTGCTTCCAGTCTTTACAATAAGTTAAGGCAGCATCAATCTAATCTCTCTTAAAGTAGGCAAAAATAAGTTTCATAAATGGTCGATCCATTGTTTTTATGTTTGCATGTACAGAGCATTTCATTATGATTACTTTACCAAGTATTTAATACCTATCCAGTTCTTAGAAGTATCTATGGAGAAAATGATCAAAGCTTTTACTACTGGAAACACAGGTGCCCAAAAAACAATTCCTGCTTTCCTACTGCACATCAACCTCTGAACTGTCACTTGCTGGAATCTAATTTCTACTTAATGAGGTGTGTCTGCCCTGTCAGTCTATGTTCACCCTCTAAGCCCCACCATATGCCTAAGCTACAATTGTTTTTGCCTGTCTTTGCCCAGAGTCAAATGCCAAAGGACATGGGCCCGGTGTCATTGTGCAAAGGTAATAAATAACACACATCAAATGCCGCTGGTGACAGGGATACAAAATGTGCTGCGGTGGAGTTTAAATTTAGATGCATGGAGAAGCTTAATAATGCAACGCACTGCCGGAGGCTGGTCAGTCCACACTGGCACGGACACTCAGCCTGGCTACAGAAGAGACGAGCTTACAGTTACTGAAATAAGGGTTTGACTGATACGTTTTTCTTCTCAGGACAGACACTGATTATTATAAGTCCAATAGCTGATATTTGGAACTGACATATACTACCGGTCAAAAGTTTGGACACACCTTCCCATTCAATACTTTATATTTATCTGTATTATTTCCTTCATTGTAGATTAATATTGAAGTTTTACACTTTTCTGTTTACTACATAATTCTGTATGTATTCTCTTATAGTTTTGATGTATACAGTATTAACCTACAATGTAGAAAATAATTAAATAAAACCCACTGAATGAAAAGGTGTGTCTAATTCTTTGACTGATAGTGTACATTCCAGCAAAAATGAAAATTTCAGTGTCAACATTTAAAGTAAAACCAATTCCAACACAAAACTTTGTTTAGATTTTTTTAGTCAATTTATGTTTCATATGTTTACTTAAAAAAATAACTTTTCAACCATTATCCCTCAGTGTTGCTAGCTTAGTAGTGCTGTGGGAGGGGCTTTGCTTGAAACCAACAATGGGGGAACTAAAGATAGAGAGGGGCAGCTGCATTGGAACCACTGCAGTGCATTTTTTAAAATGTACATAATTCATCAGTAATCTGTTTAAAAAAAACAGTAATAAGAATAACAATAGACGTAAGAAAGCTATGTGCATTTATTTCAAAAGACAGATGCGTAGAAGGTGGGTGGGCATTTCCAAAAGTTTCAAATAGACTCCTGCACATCATCTAATTTGCAAAAGTACATTTAATCACCAAGTTTCCTGTCCAGCCTTAACCAGGCAACATTTTTGTAAGTTGGACTCTGTGGAGGAGTATATTTGAAAATCCCCCCTCCCCCCAAATAAAAAACAACAACAAAAAACAAACAATACCAATAAATGGAAAAATTCTGGAGTGTGGATCCAATAATCTTCCATTCTAATAATCAGTCGACCCCTAACAGAATTGAATAAACCAGTGCAGAAGGTTCAACTAGGCTCAGTTAATGATTAATTTACCTCATATGCACGAATATTAACGCCTGAATGGCATCTTCAAATTGTTTGTTTTCTCCAATCAACGGTCCAAAAGCGAAAGATGTCCACTTGACTATTATTTTAAGACAGATACAAGCAGAAAAGAAAGTGGCTACAATGACTGTCTTCCATTTTTGCTTGATAAATGATAATATTTTATTATTCTTTTGTGATAACATTTCCTCTTAGTCACTGTACTCTAATCGGATAAATAGGGATACTGGACAGTAAAGCTAACCTAGGTCACTTTGGCTTTTATTGTGCTGCCAGAGCTACTACATTTTGAACTTTGGTTGCTGTTGAGGTGTTAGTTCGTGTGATTAAGTATATATGAATTACAATCTTTATGTGTATATAAGTATTTTCCTCTCCTTTTTTTTTGTCACACTTCATCTTTCTGTCTTACTTTTTCTGCAGACAGTTGTTGGTTAGACCAAATGTGAAATCAGTAACTGTGAAACTGAAACATTCTCAAGCTGCAGTAGAGGCCTCCAAATCTATCAGCTATTCAGCAGGACTCGCTGCAAACAAAAGCCAAATGACATTAGTGATGAAAATACTAATACAGTTTGAGAGTACAGCAGTTTCCAAGTGGTGCATAAATTCACTGTCGCACCGGCTCTGAGGAACAAAATCCAAGGTGACCTGGGCAAGGACATCTCTCCAAATTGCTTCATTGCAGAATCATTTTAATTTTCTGTGTGTAGCCCTGCATCCAGACAGAGGCGGTGAGTTATGAGCTCGCTGACCTGATGACAAAGCACGACCACTTCCTGATGGTACGGTCAATAAACAGACAGGGTCGAAAAGATGTGCTCATCAGGCTACCGCCGTCACTGCATAATGCTCATGGAGAAGATGTCCCCTTCGTTTAAATGTCCAGGTCTTTTTTAACAGATGAAAAAGTTAAGTAATGATAAATGCGCAGCAAAGTTACAAAATGCCGAGATGAGAATGATGCACAGTGTATAAAGTGTAACTCTAGTGCCGAAATAAGATGATCAGAATGTAAGAATACATAATCATTTATACTTGCTTGCGGTTCTTTGTATATGCCATGTAGATAAAATTTTATATTACTTAGGAGGGGTGGCATGATGGTAAAGCGGTTAACACTGTCATCTCATAGGAAAAAGGTTCCTTCAAACCTACTGGGGTTTCTCTGTTTGAAGTTTGCATCGTCTCCCTGTGCCTGCGTGGGTTTTCTCTGGGTGCTCCAGCTTCCAAACACGTGCATAACAGTTTAATTGAGGATTCTAATTTCCTAGAGGTGTGTGTGGTTGTTTGTCTCTTCAAGTCAGCCCTATGATGGACTGGCGACCTGTCCAGGGTCCTGAGGCAGGACAACAGATAGGATACGCTTCAGCTCCTGACAAGCCATCCTCTACAAGATACAGCTGGTATAGCTAATGGATGGATGGATGTATCTTTAAGATATACTAACATGTAAGAGCCATTCTGCAGATTATATTAAATGTATTTATATTGACATGATCCACTTGATTGACTCTTATGAATCCGATCAAGATTATGGGAAGAATTGCAGTGACTGGCCCATTGAACCAGACACACCGTGGAAGCAAAAGCCAGTAAAATAAGAATGGTTATGTATAAGCCTCTAGATGAATATGTTCAGATATTAGTGTGGAAAAGGTTATGTTTTGGCTGCACTGTTTAACAGCTTGGGCTTGGTTGGGGTATGGTCTGAGAGTGATTTTGGTGTCTGCTTGCTACTCTTGTATTATTACTTCATCAAGGAAAGCGGTGGAGTTACATGATGATTGCATTGGTTTGTCTGTTAGCAACATTACTCAAAAACGAACAAACAGATTTACATGAAATTTTCAGGGAATGTCAGAACGGACACAAGGACCAATTGATTAGATTTTGGCAGTGATGTGGCTTATAGTCTGGATCCACGATTACTGTATCAACGATAATGGCACTGCGTCACTGTAACTATGACAACAAGTGAACGTTACGTCAGCTGCCTGCAGATAATCACATGATTGCGATCCTACTACAAATCGACCGCTGCGAACTTACTGGGACTTATCCATCGGAAATGATCGAAGGAATTAGCAGCCTTGGCGGAGTACTGTGCTCTCTGAGTGCTTTTCTATTTCTTACTGTAAAACATAAAGAGCTTCAACTCATATTTTCTAGTTTCTTATTGTAAGTTTATGAGTATTGCTCACTTTTCATTAATTGGACTTTCAGTGTCTAATTTTAGTTTCAGATCAGTTTAGAACCTAACAACACAAGTTCTTATAACTTCAGCTGTTTTGACATAAAATGAGGAAATTAATCAATGAACAGCTTACAGTTTGCTCATCTCAATACATTACGTTTAGAAGAAACAAAACTAGCTCATAAGCAGACTTCCCAGAACACTCTGTTAGGGTTAACAGCAGCCCTAGGTTTTTGTATACTGAGAAAACAGACAGGAAGCAGGACAAACAATGACAAAGGTTAGTGAATTAATGAATTTATCTCTTACACCTGTGGACTTATAATTTATCCCACAGTAACTGGGAGAAGCCTCACACATCATGTTTGTACTGAATCTGGCAAAATAAAAGGGCTTCATCAGTTCTGTACACTTAGAAAATGTAAAAGGAAAGCAAGTCTGGCTGAGCCGTTGTCTATGTGACAAGTTGATTCAGCTATAAATATATTAGGTTTATTATATGTGATCAGTTAATTTAATTCAACTTTCACAGCTCACAAGATGCTTCCAACTAATGAATCAACCCAAAAGCAGTTAAGTCCCATTTTAGGGCAGCAGGGAACTTAAATTTCTAAGCTGAATAAACTTAAAATGACTTAGAAGGCAGAAACATATTTTTAGAGATGATGGTTACTCAGTTATTAAGAGGTACACTCCTCATTTTACAATGATGCAGTGCAGCCCTGCAGATCAGATTATTTTTCTATTTGTAAGTGTATCTTTTTAAACACCTCTGCATAACTTATATGAAATATATCCACACAAATCACACTCCTCATTACTAGTCTCCCTTTCCCCTGTCAAGATGAACTTCTTGTACTTTCAATAATAGGTGATATTACCAAATGGTCAAGTGAAGAAACAAAATTGATCCATAAGTTTAGAGACCTTGTCGTGAAATGGTCTTTAAACAGATGAGCAAACCAGCGTAGTGTTATGAAGAGCTAAGCTTTTAACAAATGTCTAGCAAGTCTGACTCCTACAAACTCTGTCAACCCACCTGTTAAAGATATGTTAAAGCAGTACCAGCTAAAATAATATAGGGTATGACTATCAACATCTACCCTTATTTGACTGAGCACAACAAACCGTTAGCTGTTAGCTAAAAGCTCTTGAAAACAGACACGTCCAATGTACGATAACGTCCAAATATTATGTCTTGAGGTATAAAAAAAGGCACCGAAACACGGGAGGAAATTGATGTGAAATGATATAGCAGTTGCTGTTGAGGTTCTTGTGTTGTTGTGTGTCTTTGTCGAACAGTTTTGAGCAGAAAAAGCCTCCGTGTAGTGGAGAAATGTCATCTGTCAGTAAACACTCACAGCGTGTGTCCGCAGACGTTCACCATCAGCTTCAGCGACGGATTCCGGTATTTGGTGGTTTTGCATCTCGGACAGCCCTGGTCGTCCATTTTTGCCTCACACTAAGCAACACACTTCAACAAAACGTCAACAACTAGCAGCTCTCCTGCCACTTTCAAAGCGGCAAACCGCTGCGCCACACAGAATGCGGTCCGACAGGAAACGCCGCTAATAAGAATGGTTCCTCTTTAATGATAACCTCTGCAGCGGTGGTGGTCAACACTGTGGTGCAGGCGCACAAAGGGGCCCCTGGGGAGTCCCAGGGGGTCTGAGGTATAAAAAAAAAAAAAAAAAAAAAAAAAAAAAAAAAAAAGCTGAGTAGTTTATTTTCGTACAAAGGTTGTATTTAGAGAGACTTCATAAAATAGCTGTTTTTGATTATAGGTTTCGCTGTGCTCCCATATATTCCATGATCTAAAGTAAGTCTGAACTGAAACATAATTAAAACCAAAAATCAACCCAGATGTTGTTCCCCAGGGCTTCTGACATCATATAGTTTCTGAATGAACGTGTGACTGTCGGGGGAAAATATCTAATCTCGGAATATATAAGTCGAAGTGATTCATTAATTATAGGCTACTATAAATGTGTGATAAGGATAGAAAATTATTATTATAATATCACGGTGATAAAATAGCATTGTTAACTTTAGGGAATTTGGTTGAGCAGTTTCCAAAGGTTACAGTTTAAAAGGGAGATGCATTTTATCATGATTAAGCCCGGGCATATGTGTTGGCTTGATTTACTGACAGTGTATGAATGCCAGTAACTTTCCAGACAATGTTAGACTCCAACGCCACATTAGACTTCAAATGTTTGCACAAATAAACATAAAGTATATTTAAAGTAAAAATTGGGGACACATGGGAGCAGGTGAGTGGGATGCTTGGACATTTTGTAGGAGAGTGACATTTGATGCTTTCTCTATTTATTTTGAGTTATGGTTGGTTTGGTGTAGCTTCATAAAGGGTGAAAATAAAACTATAGCTAATAAGACATGAAGAAATGTGAGACATGCTGCCTGAACTGGTATAACGTTCCAACATCTAGCTATTGTTATTACTGGATATTCAGATTTTTTTGCGTGTCCTATATTTGGTTTGTCATTGGGATCTTTATGTGTTTATTGTGATTTGATTCAGTGGCTTGAAAGTAGGGAAACAAAAGCAAAGTCAGGTTCTGCATTTAAAATGTCACTGAGTTGAATAAGCAATATCTGACAAATCCAGTTTCAGATTTCACTTCATGTTTTGTTAGTTAAATGAAAATGGTTAAATCATTTCTAATGGAGACAAAGAGTGTCAATATTCCCAGGATTATTTTTTCCCCTTGATTTCCACACCCACCATCATATAGGAATGAAAATGCTTTTAAGTGCATACCTACAACTAAAGCAGCTCCTGACAATACAGACAACGAGGATATCCCGTTCCCACGATCCCAAAAGCACTCACCTTGCACAGGTGAGCTACGGGAATATACTGGAGGTTATATGACTGACAGCTGGAAACCAAACATTCGTGTCTGAATCCCGCTCGCTCCTCCCTTATGGGGCCCTCAGCGGCCAATAGCGTGGCTCTCCTGCAGATAGACCCCAGTGTGTCTCCCTCCAGCTCCAGTCCCCGCAGAGTAAAAGTCACGTTGGGAGGAAAAGGGGAGAGAGATATCTACTTACAGCTGCTGTCAGATATCCGATCGCATTCGCATGGCGAGGAGGTAACCTGATCGAGCTGGGAGGAGTGACTTTACCAGGGAAGGCTTGAACAAAAAAAATGTCTTCTTCTTCTGCCGGAGAAGTCACAACAGCAAATGACATCAAGAGGGAAAATGTGAAGGAGGTGGATACGCGGGAGTGCATCAAGCTTGTGGCGCTGGACGCGGCGGAGTTGTCCATGGAGCGCACGACTCCCAACACTGACGCGGTGCGCACGGAGCTGTTGGTGAGCGCCGCTTCCTCTCTGGCTTTCTCCCCGGAGCAAGTGGCGTGTGTTTGCGAGGCACTACAGCAGGGAGGAAATGTGGACCGGCTGGCCAGGTTCCTGTGGTCCCTGCCACAGAGCGACCTGCTCCGCGGCAACGAAAGCATCCTAAAAGCCCAAGCCCTCGTCGCTTTCCACCAGGCGCGGTACCAGGAGCTGTACAGTATTTTGGAGAACCACAGCTTCAGCCCGTCCAACCACACCTTTCTGCAAGATCTGTGGTACAAGGCCCGGTACACCGAGGCGGAGAAGGCGCGGGGGAGACCCCTGGGCGCCGTGGACAAGTACCGAATCCGGAGAAAGTATCCTCTGCCAAGGACTATCTGGGACGGCGAGGAGACTGTTTATTGTTTCAAGGAGAGGTCGAGAAACGCGCTGAAGGATCTGTATAATCAGAATAGGTACCCCTCTCCGGCCGAGAAAAGAAATCTCGCCAAGATAACAGGACTCTCCTTGACCCAAGTCAGCAACTGGTTCAAAAATAGGAGACAGAGAGACAGAAATCCGTCGGAGGCACAATCGAAAAGGTGAGGCAACACAAGAAACAGACTTTTTAAAATCACAGAATTCTTTTTAAACAAACCATAAAAATATTGTTTTGTACGTAAAAGTCGCACTAAAATGAACTCCAACTAACTTTAACAAAATATTTGAAAGTTGTATTAATAGAAGGGCGCCTTGCATATAGTTTATAACCATTTAATTCACAATATTTAAAGTATTTCATAATTTACCACCGGGCTTCCTTGGAAAACTTCACAAAGTGACTCATTAACTGTTAATAATTAAGAAACAAATTCGTAAAAGGCTTTGGAGCACGTTTTTAATGTTTTGAAATATGAAGCGGTTGCCATTCAGATCTGGTTTCAAGTGTGTTGGTGCTAAGAGGCATGGAAACCATAAGCAACAAAATAACACCGTGACTTAAGCTACACACACTCCAGTGATCTGACTGTCAGACGCGAGAAGTGGACAACTTTGATGGAATAATTCAAAGGGTGACTTGAAAGGTTACTTTAATTCCTTCTTATCTATTTGCCTTGTGCGTGTGTGTCCCAGAGCAGCACATAAATCATTTTCATGATCACTTTTTTTTCTCCCTCTCGGACCAAAAAGGATCTCAGAACTTCCATCAGCTCCTGCTCTTCATTTCCTAATCCTCCACACAAACAGACTGAAATGCGAAAGCTGCTCTTTCATGTTTGCCTCTGTGTGAACAAAGATGACGCACACCTGGTGGAGGTGACCCCTCTGTCTCCAACACGCACAGACTCACACAGACACACATCATAGTAACAGACTGTCTTTAAATCGCCTGTAAATTTACTTTTAAATAATGTTTTAACATGTTTATAACCTGTGGATTTCTTGCGTAAAAGCAGCCTTCCACTCGCATTAAGTCATGTGTTTTTATATTTTCCTGGAAGTGGGGGGTTTAGATACGTGTGCGTGCGTGTGTGTGTGTGTGTGTGTGTGTGTGAGGGGGAGGGAGAGTGAATGGGGTGCAGCTGTTTTAATCAGTCTTTTAGCTAGGGGGCTGATAAACAAAATATAGCCGCTCCATTCATATTATTTATTCAAAGTAGTGTTCCTTCTTGCAAACTAAATGGTAATATCACATTTTACATTTGGGGGCCAAACAAATAAATACTCCGAGCCATTTGTTGTGTCACGCCATCAGTGGCTGGCATTTTGTCGCACCAGAATTTATTGCGCCAAATGGTTGCGCGTCGTTGTTGACGTTGATTGGTTGAGGTCAGTGCAGCGCTCCATGAGGTAAGAGGGCTACACGGTCACAAACTGCGGCCTGCTCTTCAGAGCTGTGCAAAAACATAGCAACAAATGTGACTCTGTCGGCTCTGGGTTACAGGCAAGATGTGGGTGGAAACTCAATAAATGCCATCATAGGAATTTGTTATCTCTAATTGTTATGGTGGGTAGAGGGTGTCTTATTACCCAAAAATAAGTACACAAATGGGAGACAAATCATCTATATTTTAATTTGAAGTAATTTCTATGCAATAATTTGTTACAAATAGTTCCTTTTCAGGTTTCTTTTGTGTTGTGACACTTAATTTGTCGTTTTTCTGTGTATAGTGAATCTGATGGCAACCACAGCACAGAGGATGAGTCCAGTAAAGGCCAAGAGGAGCTGTCGCCTCGTCCCCTTTCCAATTCATCAGATGGGGTGATAACCCACGGGGCCCTTCCCATTCAAACAGGAGCTCTGGACAGTGGGGTGGTCATCCAACAGATCGGGGACATTAAGATGCCCCCTGGATCCAGCAGTGGGGGCCTCTACAATGGAAGTCTAGTGAACAGTAACACGTCCTCCACTGTGTTTCACAACGGTGGCTCGTCTTACCTGCACTCACCTGGAAACATCCTCTTCAACGGGCTCAATCTGGGCATCCAGCCACTGGCGTTCAACCCTCTGAGGCCGTCTGGAGGCGTGCTGCTGGGGGGCTCTGGAGTGGACATGCAGATGCAGACGGGACAGGACAAAGGACTGGGCAGCGCTGAGGAGTCTTCCCTGCAGTATGCCTCCTACTCCGGCTGTGTGAACGGAGCAGAGGTGAAGCTGGAGGGGGTTCACACCATGGCTGCCCAGAACGGAGGCTCCTCTGTGCTGACGTTCAGTTCCCCATCAGGTGCTCTGCAGCTGGGCGGCTACAGTCTGGTCCAGGTACCAAGTGGAGTCTCTGACAGCGATGGCAGCTCATTACTCAACAGCGATGTAGGTCTTCCTCCCCTGCAGCTCTCCTCTGCCTCCTCTTCCTCAACAATTACACAGCAAGGTGCGTTCAGGAAATAATTTGCAGTTTACCATTATTCAGTTTTAAAACTTACCAAGTCATTTACTTTTAATTAATCTGCTGTCAGCTGAAAAATATAACATCATGAGTTGGAACAGGTAACAATCACATCATCAAATATATTTTTAATGAACAATTGTCATTTAACCCCTAATAAGAAGTCAGAGATGTTGTCTAATAAAGAACATGAGGCATTAGCTGTTCACTTTACTAATTTAATCAGTTAGATACACATTCAGTTTGCTGTAATGAAATGCTGTCAAGGTTTAGGACTTTAAAAGTACAAAAATACTAAAAAAGAATAACCAAGATCTAAATATGTAGTTTTATATCACGGATTAGTTGTTTCAGTGTAATGCTGCACGTCCCTGGTGGTTTGTCAACAGGTCTCTACTACGCCCACCCAATATATCTGAGCTGCTTTATTGGCTTGTCTGTGTTTGGGCTGTAGCCCAAGGGGATGATACTACACATAACACAGAGCAGAAGAAATAGGAAGGGGATGCACACACACATATATTTAGAAGTGGTGGTCCTTTTAAAGCCCCAGAGATGAATAAAAACAAGTTCTGAAGTCACCATCACTCATCATCATTACACTCTTGATCTCCAGAGCAGGGAGGGGAAATATGTTGCAGACAATCAGAGGCCATGAAATGCACTAACAGGGAGTAAGTCATTACAGCACTTACTTTGACATAAAGCAGAGAATCTACACCAGGATGAAGAATAAGAAAAAAAGAGAAAATTGCAGCTTGCTGTTGAGTCCTGGCAGACCAGTGCATTTGTTCTCTGGGGTCGATCTTAAAGAGCACAAAGTGTGTGAGACACACAACAGCAATTTTTGGGGCCCAGGCCTGGTAAATGAAACACACAATACCATGTGAAGTTAAAAGGGGATCCAGCAGTGGGAATGGGATCTACTGTAGTCAAACTGGTGACAGACATACTATATGTATTGATCTATTGTTCTATCACCGCAGGTACCATGGCTCTGAATAATGTAGCAGTGAGCTCCTCCAATGACGACTCATTCCAGCAGCAGGACAAGCTGACCATGACATCTCTGCACCACAGCACGGTCCTCTACAGCATGAGCAACGCCAGCCAGCCGTCCATCAAGAAGGAGCCTCTGGAGGGAGGCGTCTACTCCTCGTACCACCACGGCCTCCACCTGGACCCCAGCGGTCAGATCAGCTACACCACCCCCAACTCAGAAGACATCTCCTCCAGCCAAGGTCCCGCCTCGACCACCGAGGTCGCCGCCGTCAGCTCGTCCAGCCCCGAGCCGGAGGTCTACACCACCCTGACCGTCAGCACGCCTCTGATGGCTCAGACTGACCCCAGCAACCACCACCTCCAACCCACAGAGTACCTCGGTGGCCACGAGGTCCGGGGGCCGCCATCCTCACACCTGATGGGCCCCGGCTTGAACAGCAACTACATGAACCTTTCAGAGAGCAAGGTGGACGGTGCAGGTTCGGGAGGCATTAACGTAATGGTGCGAGCAATGTGTGGGGAGATGGAGGCTGCGGAGGGGAAGGAGCTAGCCAAACTACAGACAGTGCAGATGGATGAAGACATGGCTGACCTTTAACCTCAAACCTCTCCCCTCGCAGAAGCACTCACGTCCGCCCGAGCAGCGATATGATGAATCTTTTTACTCCTTTGTGTGCGCGTGTGCGTGTGTGTTTTTTTTAACCATTCATTTCCTTTTAAATGTTAAATTATTTGCATTCATTTGACTTTTACAATGCACTCTAGTCAGAGAGGGGCCCTGTCAGTGGGCTTTATCAGTTTATCATAAAAACAAAAAAAGCCTGTGACATGTTTTAAAAGCCCCTTCGTAAGACGAAACATTATGACTGTTACGTGCTAACAGAAGAAGTCGCTGTATGTGTTCGAGCCATGTTTAAATGTGCATTTTTATAGACAACACCTGCTGCTTCCTGTTGAGTGGATTTGATCTGCAGAAGCAGGTGCTGGAATTCCTCGAGTCATGTGACCAGGATGTTCCTCCAAACTAAATGCGTCATCTGGGTCAAACCAAAAAGGTCATTCTGTAGGGGGAAGAGGGGGAGAGCCTCGGTGAAAATGGTCAGTTACACAGCGATAGCTTTACTGAAGGACTGCACACACTTCCAGAAAATAGGTCATTAAACACTCAAAGCTGCTGATTTAGGAAAAAGTGTCCTTCAGTAAGCACTTTAAATTCTCTCAAAGCCTCCCAAGTCACTGCAAAAACCCTGCTTTCGTGCTTTATATCACACCAAACGAATCCGGAGAGTTGCATATGGGGGAAACGGTTAAAACGAATGTGCCTTTCTGCTACGTCAAACACACAATGGCATTAGAAGAAGTTGGCATTTGCACTACCATAATGACATTACAATGGACACGTTTCAAACAGCCTTTACGTTGAACGCTTTGTCACGCGTGACACGCCTCAACAAAATGCATACTATCTCAGCAATGACTCCTATTTCAAGTCTCATCATCAACCCGTGAGAACAAGATATGAATGATGATCGGAAGGTCACGCCGTCGGTTCACATGTCGTCCATCATATGTTGTTTATAATGCTGCAACTCACAGTATGTTAACTAGATGAGCTGATGCTGTACTATATCATGTGTCATTTTGATGTGTCTCTCCAAATGTCATGGATGATATTTTTCTATAAAGCCAGATGCAAACAACCACAGTGTGTATGCTTTTGAGAAGTGTAAGGAACAAAGGGACAGAAGTGGCTTCACAGAAAAAGTAACTTTTTTTTATACTCCCACCTATTAAACGGAGAGGGATTGTAAGAATTTCTCTTTGCATGGCATCATAATGTTTTGGACACTAGTGCCTTTTGTTTTAAGCAGTTGTAGCTCTTGCGTTGGTGTACAGGCAGTAAAATAGCAGCTTCGTGAGATTTACCACCAACGCTTTCACTGGCACATTTGTCGGGTGTCAGTTGAAGGAAAGACGAGGGAGTGTGGAGCCCATTTGTCAAGTGTCTCCAGCGCTTTTCACAACAGGAGCCTGAGGTCTTACTGTCATACATGACCATAAATGCACATTTCAACCTCACAGCCAACTCACACCATCCACATGCATCACATGTGTTCTACACTTTGTCCTCGCCAGGATTCATGTCATGATCTCAGCAATTTTTGGAAACTATCCTCAGTGCTTTAATGTCATAAACCAAAAATTAGTTGTGGGCAAATAGTTAAATTGATGGTCTTTTTTTTTTGTTTTTTTTTTTTTTAAATCTTAGTTTGAATTATATGTTTGTTATCTGAAATTATGTGAATGTATTTTTCTAAATCTCCATACTGCAATAAAAGTTTATATTTATAAAACATACAACAGACATTTTTAATTCTTTACAGCAAATTTTTCTTTAAGATGACAACATTTTTCAAGATTTTCGTGACACGACATGCCTGTAATGAATGTAGGTTTATGACAGACAGAAAGCACATGTCCTCCCAATGTTTAGGAGTCCCTATGTAGCCAAATTGTGAGGATAGGAGGGGAAAACTGGCACGGCGTAATCCAGCAAGTCTGTTGCAGCTCTCTGCAAACCTGCCGTGATCGTTTGCACATGCCTGGCAACCTGGAGTTCATTAGGCCTCCTTTTCTCATCTCAGCCCCTGTAATTCAAATAAACAGCAATGAGATTTCCAGAGGTAAAGCTCCTTTTGGGTGGGGGGTCTGCAGCTCCCCACTGCTCAGTCCAATCCAATGGCCTTTTCCCTGAGCGAAGGCCAAATCCTGCACCCCCACCTCCTCCTAGCTTCAACATGTGGAGGAATGAATCTGAGGTGCTGTCACTCACAGATGCTCAGTCTCTATCCAGAAAAAGAGACTCTCACGGCTTGAGGGGATTCTCTATGCATTCATGAATTTCCACCCAATACTTGTGCGCTCAGTGGGCACCTGACCAAACCAGCACGGAGAGATAAGATACAGACAAAGTTTGACAAATGGATGAACAGCGGGGGATTTTATTTTATTCCCAGCGTGTCTGGGGTGGATTATAGGAGTTGTCCTCGCAGCGGATCCTGGCTGCAGGAGTTATATATGATTTAACTGATGGCCTAAATAAACAGAGGGTGTTTGTCTGTGCTCACTGTTGAGGCACAGAGAGGGAGAGAAGAAAAAATGGCAGAGACTAGCGGGAAAGAGAGGGAGAGGCAGGCGACTGGGATAAAGTTACCTGTGCACAGGTGACCTCGTCGCCATGGGCAGTGGATTAGCTGATTGTTAGGTATCGGGTAACTCCTCCTGTAATATTGAAGAGGGTGAAAACAGCTTTGTTGGAGCCCAGAACAATATCCCATTTGCAGCAGGAGCCCATGGTCTGTGGGTCTCACGGGGAGGAGGAGGGGGGCACAGAAAAACTCCAAATTCCACCTTTGTGTATTGTGCCTATGAATTAGACAAAGAAGCACTGCCACAAAGACACTACACTTTCATGGCAGCAAAAATTTCCTTTATGCGTGGAAACCAGGACATCCTGATATAAAAGTAGCAGTGGATCATTTTATCCACAATTTCAAACCTGCAATGTAAAACATACTTGGATACGTAGTAAAAATTGAAAAATAAAAAAAATGAGGGAACTCCCCCAGAACTCTGGCCTTATTAAAAACACTGACCTCTGATCTTTCAGATGGTTTCAAAGCTGACATTTAATGCGGCGCAGCAGACTGCAAGCCATATGTAACATGACCTGGGGAGCACGGTACTCCACTGCTCCACGTCCCACTAATGAGAGGGCAGGGGTCAGCGGGTACCAGGCTGCACATTCAGACCCACCACTACTGGCCAAGCTCAGCCCTGGCAGAAACACTCTACTGGCTCCAACTGTGGCTGTGGAACGTAGGTGGCGGTGTTTATATGAACTATAGAAGGGAAATAAATGTCCCAGAGGGTTGTTTTACCTCCTTAGTCGCCGCTTGGCAGAGTAGGAGGTATGTGCACATGCCTGCTGCATCATCCAGTGGTGAAGGGGAGGATGCAGCCAGCATGATTCACTGGTTTGTTCTGGACAACGGGGACAGAAAACATAACTCATGGGGACGGTTTTGAGTGTGCACAGAGGCAGCAGCTGGGAGGCAGCATCAAGTCCACACCACAGTGGTCAAAGGTATTTTCCCAAAGAGAAAAACACCACTCTGTAACAGGAGCAGGGGCAGAGGAGGACTGAAATGACCAGCAAAGATCAAACACAAACACAGACACACACACCTGCTGCACAACTTCTAAAACACAAACTACAGCTCATCCCGTTCAGGAGTTACATTTTGACTCGTATGATAGCATTGTCGTGGCGCCCCCTCCCTGCCAGAAGGCACACATGGCCGCTGCGCATCACGTTGAAATCGTCGCCCTTCTTGTTTGTTTATGTGTTTGTCTTCCCGCCACGTTTGTTTATTTACTCAAGCCCTGCAGCCAATAAAGAAAAAAAAAGTTCCTCTGAAACAAATGTGCTCATCTATATGTCTGGGGTGTGTTTACGGAGCAGAGCACCGTAAAAGCCAAGGCCGTAATTGCGCATTTGTGGAGGTGGTCCTCTGAGGAAATGCGTAATGATTTTGATGGGGGGCTAACCCCAGTGCACTTGTACCAGGTCTAATTTTCCAACATGACAGGAAACTCTGTTAAGCTGATAATTGCAGCTCCAATTTCATTTAACTCACTCATGTCAACAGTTGTGTTTTGTTTTGAGAGAAGGAGCTGCCTTTTTTTCTCACCCCATCGAAGAAACCGCTTTAAGTCGGAATTAAAGACACATTCAGGATATCTTGAATTAACCAGAAACCCCAAGCCAAAGACAAGGTATTGATTATATTCATTATTTTGCCGCTTATAATCAATTATAAGACAAAAAAGACACGAATGTGCCGGGACTACTCGTGTTTTTGGATTTAGTCATGAGAAAAGGCATAAATAAATCCCCACTGGTGTGTGAGAATGCTTTTAACTTATACATCAAGACTATCTCGTTGATTTTTGATGCTTGGAGTACCTTAATAATTCAGTTTCTATTTTTTTTAATATAGTGAGAAGTTCCTTGTGAATATATCTAAAAGCACAAATGCGCTCAAGACTAAATCTGACATTTTTCACTCAATTTAAACAATATTAGCTTTGTTCCAGTCGATACAGCTGAAATAGCACTTTGGATTTAGATAGAGTGAAAACCATCTGTTCAGTGAGCCAGTGGTCGTTTCAGTTTTCCTCCATATTTTCAAAAAAATAAAGCCTCCAATAGGAAACAGTCTTTTTGATGATGACATTTTTATGAAGTGTTTTCAGTCGAGCCCTTTCTTTCTCTCGCACTGGATCCGAGTGTTACAGCTACCTTTCTTACAATTTTTCCCCAACTGTGGAAATCCAGATTGAACAATGTGAAACAAGATGTTGTTGCTAATAAATTAGAATAAGTTGTTGGTGTTCATGCGCAAATTCTGAAATTCAAAATGCGCAGGACAACATTGTCTCATTTATTGGCCAATATACATCACATTAAACCAGTTTAATGAGAAGTGCCAAACAAAACTTTATTTTTCTGAGTAAAAATGTTGTGATTTATTTAACATTTTCTGGAAAACGATCAGACTTCCAGGATTTTTACAGGAGACGCATTGCGTTTTTGGACAAGACGAAGTAGGCGATTTTGGGTGGAATAAAGCCCTACAGCCTAACAAGAATAAGGATCGTGGAAGTCTTTTTTTTTTTTTAGGAGTAACGAGTGATAGCCTACCTAAGTATTGCATTACTTGTCGGGCTATGAGGAGCCCAGCACTGGTCGTGGCAGAGGCGGAGGCGGAGAGTCCACATCTTGAAATAATCTCGCCCCCCGGGCTGCTCGGGTTAAAGGAGGAGGCGCGGCGCAATGTGGTAGAGATATTAGGGAAACCCGAGAGCCGCTCATCAGACAGCTCATTTACTGAAGCACTGAGGTTTTACACAGCCCGAGTGCAGCCATAGACTCCAGCCTGTGTGTCCACCTACTTCACAATTTACATCAGGGGCTTCCATTTTAGTCGCTTTTGCAGAAATATATCCCATTATGATTCAGCCAATGATGCGTAAAAACGTGAAAATTGAGTTTGTTGCCTGTTGGCGGCATCAGACACCTTTTTTAATTAATCACATTAATGCCAGAGGCCTCTTTCTCTGCAGGCTGGTGGCCCATGGTTGGAAAAATAAAAACAGTTTGAATGAAATAACAGTATTTTCTGGCGCGTTTCGCCAGCTAAACTTGAATTTCTGCAACGCATCCATGAGGAAAGCATCTTTATTCTAACAATGTAACACAAATACATAAATTTCATCGCGTTTTTCCTGCATTTTCTTAAATTAATGTTACACAACATAAAAGGAGCCAACTCTAAAACAATCTATTGCCCGATTCGACTTTTCCATGTCAGTCCTGAATTAAATTCTCCTTTTTGAGCAGCCTCAACATTTGGCCACATTCTCTATTACTGAGATGTTTTGTTTTTTAAATCGCATTTCTTCATACTATCTTACAGGATCAATTACAAATAAGGATTGTTCCATAGTGAAGCTTCTTTAACGCGTATTTTCTTTTTTTTCCCCACTTGACTGGCAGCACAAAAACAAAAGTTCAAAGCGTTTTATCCTAATAAAAATCCTTTACCAAGATGACCATCTTCTAAAGCGTTTTGTATGAATTTGTTTTAGGTTAAATATTATTTTCTAGGTCCAGTCTTCCTCCATACGACATATTGAAAGAGAGTTCAGTTTCAGACCCTGGTGCAGATAAAGAAATGTGATCTATATGGCTCAAACCAACAACTGCACCACCAAGAACCAGTGTCGCAGAGAACTCATTTACTAATGGATTGGTTTAGTGTTTCACCCCACAGAAAACACTGGAGCCAGTGCGGTGCCCGTCTAATCCTTGAAATATAAATGTAGCCTAGAAGGACCTCTTCAGAGCCACGTGACGATGTGGACAGAAAAAAGGCAGAAAAAAAAACAGCAAATAAATAAGTATAAGTAAATAAATAATTTATTTGCCCGGATATTATATTAATCTGGAGCTTTTCAGAAATTGCAGCTTTACATCACGCTAGTAAACTGAAACATTTTCATTTTGACACTTTATAGTTGGCTAAGAGCTGGATTTATGTGTCACTGAGTTTGTGCAGTGTTTGTTATTTTCAATGGTGAAGATGTTGAGCAAATTGTCTTGCAAGCTTTAAACCATGAGGCATTTCACACACACACACACACACACACACACACACACACACACACACACACACACACACACACACACACACACACACACACACACACACACACACACACACACACACACACACACACTCTTAAGTGGCTGCTTTCCTACCGGTGGTCTATATGGCCCATAACACGTTTGGCAGGTAGTGTAGGTTCCTCATATAAAACAAGTGCGTAATGGCGCGTAATGGACCCAACTATCATAGGAACTTATTAAATTATATCACCTCATAAAATAAACACCTTCGGTAATTAATGGACCATCAAAGACGGGGACACAACAGAATGCTCAATCTGCATGTGATTATAGGGGTGGGCGTTCACCACAACATGCAGTGATGGCGAATAAAAGGTGAAACAGCGCAAAAATCAATTAAGGTTTTCCCTTTTTTAAGCATAATTTTAATCTCAATGTTATGTAGTTTTTTTCTGCTTCCAGTGTTGCCTGTTTTGAGTGTCTGTCTTTAGATGTTTCACTATTTAAACCTGCATAAACTCTCTTCACAAATTAAAAGCTCTGTGTTTTTGTGGCTTCACCCTCCACTGACTATGATTGCTGATAACACGTGGAGAGGCGCTGCGCGGTTTGTCCCCACGTGGAAAGTCTATATACTCTCTGATTAAAGAAGATGTATATTCAGACCATGTTAATACGGCTTTTTTAAGAGGTCTGTAATAATTGATTAGTGTTTAGGTGCTGCTCTGCTCCCTCAGCTGAAGCGGGAGAGGGACTGTGGGGGCGGGAGGTGGGAGCGCTCCTATTTCAGCCCCTGACGCACTGCCTCTGGGGAGGAAACGGAGCTGCAAACTCAGTCCTGCTCTGCTGTACAGGGTGCAGGGCAGAGGGAGAGCCAATCACCGAAACGCACAGGCTCCCTTTAAGCCTGACATATCTCCAACAGGAACAAATTGTCCCAACAATCAACATCCCAATCTGCTGCGCGCATCAGGGGCTGGAGTGGAGTGGATAGCCTATAGGCCTGTGCTGCGCGGAGCGATTGCGCTGGATTGCACTGCGGCGAGACACTATTGAGCAACTGTAAACACTAAAAACGACAGCCATCGCTTTGGATACCAACGTTTCGGGCGGAGGAGCGAGCTCGGACATCATGTCTATACTACCGTCCTTCGGCTTTACGCAGGAGCAAGTGGCGTGCGTTTGCGAGGTGCTGCAGCAGGGAGGAAACCTGGAGAGGCTCGGCCGCTTCCTGTGGTCCCTGCCCGCCTGCGATCACCTCCACAAGAACGAGAGCGTCCTCAAAGCCAAGGCGGTGGTGGCCTTCCACCGGGGGAACTTCAGAGAGCTTTATAAGATCCTGGAGAGCCATCAGTTTTCGCCGCACAACCACCCGAAGCTGCAGCAGCTCTGGCTGAAGGCGCACTACGTGGAGGCGGAGAAGCTGCGCGGCCGGCCGCTCGGAGCTGTTGGGAAGTACCGGGTGCGGAGGAAATTCCCGCTGCCCCGCACGATATGGGACGGAGAAGAGACCAGCTACTGCTTTAAGGAGAAGTCCAGGGGAGTGCTGAGAGAGTGGTACACGCACAACCCTTACCCGTCCCCGCGGGAAAAGAGGGAGCTGGCCGAGGCCACAGGACTGACCACGACGCAGGTCAGCAACTGGTTCAAAAACAGACGGCAGAGGGACAGAGCCGCAGAGGCGAAGGAGAGGTACGTTCAACTGTCACAGTGCTGCTCGTAAAAGCAAAAGACATTTCATTTTTTAAAAGCATATTTAAAGAGCAAATTGAGGTTTGACCAAGAAAAAATATTTTCAAACTGTGGCTACAAGCAATAAGAGAAGGAAAAAGTGATTCAAAGACACATCCTTTTGACAGTAAACCATCATGGAAGAGAAAAGCAGTAAAGTGAATAAAAATAATATTAATCTTGAATAATTTTATAGCAGAAGTTTGTACGTAAAAGTGATTTTAAGTTTCCAAATCAGACATGTCCTGATGGGGAAATAGCAGCGTGTTGTTGTCAAATGATGAACTCCTCACAAAGCTCTGGCTTGTCTCAACTTGAGTGTGGCCTAAACAGAATGAAATCTAAAATATAGAGAATCGAAAATGCGAATAATACGTCAGGCTTTCAGTTAGTTACGAAAAAAAAATATGAGACCACATTTTTTTGGAGAACGGCTTGAGGTGTGCGTTAAAGGTTAAGTTAGGTTACACAGGGATAAAAACGCACGAGTTTAGCAGCATTATCAGTAAATACTAGACCGAAATAAAGTCAAATTAAACATAATACGTGCAAAAGAGAAGAAAAGCAGTTAAAATATTACTGTTTTGTTGTTTTATTATGGCCTGTTCCGCACTGGGCTGATGGAAAATAACTACTGTTGGCTTCTCCACAATATTTACGCATTTTATTGGCTTGTACACAATTTTTACGCATTTTCATAAACTCCTAAATGGTCCTTTCTTCAGCCTACCTCACTGATGAATGTTTTCTTTTGATCTGCAGTATTATCTCTAATTTTCTCTCTTTGTTGTCATTTCCAGAGAGAACAGTGAAAACAGCAACGCAGGCGGCAACAAACAGAACCAGCTGTCCCCTCTGGACGGAGGAAAGTCTCTCATGTCCAGCTCGGAGGACGAGTTTTCTCCACCTCAGAGCCCCGACCAGAACTCAGCGCTTTTGCTTCAGGGCAACATGAGCCACCCCGGGGCCTCCGCTTACCCCATGTCCGGGCTGGGGGCCCCACAGCCGGTGCACGGCATGCACGGACACCCACACCAACTGCAGGACTCCTTGTTGGGACCTCTAACCTCCAGTCTTGTGGATTTGGGCTCTTAAGGAGGCTGCCAGATTTATTCTATTTTACAAACCCGAAGAAAAAAAAAAGAAAACGAAGAAGACTGATGAGTGTATCAGATTGAATACATGTATGAAATAACACTATAGTAGCCTACCTTATAATATAGACTGACTTGTCTGTCGTTAAATTTGGTTAGAACAAAATTCCTTAATGCGCTTAAACCTATATATCCCCTCTGACAGGAGGTTTTGTTTTCGGATTCTCCTGCACATTAAAACACCCAAACAGGACCTTTCTGAAACTCTTAACTCAACGAAACACTTAAGTGGACTGCCCATTTGCTTAATTTATGATATTTTGTTAAGATAAAAAAAAGAATTCTAGCAACCTCCTGCGATGGAAACTAAGAGGTAACGTTTTCATTAGAGTCATGGTAATTAGTTTCCAATAAAACTAAAGTAATACTTTTGTCTCTGTGTTATTTGTGTATTTAGAGGAAAAAATAGATATTAATATGTTCTAGATTCTTTCCCCAAACTGGTGCAAAAATAATGAATTTATTAGCAATTAAACCAATTTCTGATGATGATAAAAACGTAGAAATGACTATTAAAAATGCTCAAAACTCACAAATTCACGTTGGTGGGATATGAATCACCGTCACAAAAATGTGATTAGTCATTTTACAGACAAATCAATCCTGCTCTACGGGTTCTTTGGTTTTTTAACAATAACCCAAGAGTCATAAAGGGAAATTTAATTATACAAATGTGAGTCAACATGAGCAGCTGTCTGTCAGGAGGCTGTTGTGTACACACGAAGCAGCTTTGGGCTGCTTTGAAAATCGTATCTGTTCCATAATACACGTTTGGCCAAAGGAGAGAAGAATTTTTTTCGTCATTTTTTAGCCCGGCTGCTGCGGATCATTGGCTTTTTGTTGCCGTGTTTTCTTTGCTCTCTCCGAGAGTTTGTTCTGTCGGTTATGGGCCATGGGAAAGAGCCACCACTCAACCTTTACCAGCTCTGGATTTTCTGAGAAAATATGGGCAAACATCCCATATGAAAAAAAAAAGAAAAGAGGTTAAAGTTGACTGGCTGATGACATTTATATGGATTAAAAACAAACAAACAAAAGAAAAGAAAATAGCTGGCATAACTACAATTTAATAATAGGGTTGCAGCCATAATTGGAAAAAAAGAATTAAAACTATCAATAGACATTTCCACTCTAATAATAATAATAATAATAATAATAATAATAATAATAATAATAATAATAATGATAATAATAATAATAATAATAATAATAATAATAATAATAATAATAATAATAATAATAATAATAATAATAATAATTTATTGTGTACACTAGTGAGACAGACTATGGTGTATATATGGTGGCCTGAGAGCAGGACTGTGGTGAGGACAGCTCTCTTGTCCCCCACCCCCCACGCTCTCTTTGGGCTCATGTCAGGGTAAATTGTTTTGAGCAGAGAGCACCGAGGATTTCCTGAGCATAATCTGAAACAGTCGCTGGTTGCATTGCTGCCTGATTGCGAAGATTGCAGTGCTGCAGCGCCCAGCTTCAGTGGAGGGACCTTGAGGTATATTCTGCATCCCACAGGCCTCACTTTCTCTGTTTCTTTTTTTCTCTCTCTTGCTCTCACTGTTT
This sequence comes from Amphiprion ocellaris, assembly GCF_022539595.1. Classification (NCBI taxonomy): domain Eukaryota; kingdom Metazoa; phylum Chordata; class Actinopteri; family Pomacentridae; genus Amphiprion; species Amphiprion ocellaris. Next base: position 14,990,899 of record NC_072785.1, read on the forward strand.
CTGTCTCATCATTTCCACTAAAACTCCACACTGTGCTTTCTATATCACCTATAGCTTTCCATATGTCTGTTTGTGAGTGATCAGTCTGTCCTCAGCAGACCTTCCATGTGCTCAGTGGTTAACCTTTATACATATTTAATGTCATATGTGAGACTCAGTGGTGGAAGAAGCATCCAGGAAGCAACGCCACATTTTCCAGTAAATATAGCTACAAAAATCAGATCAGAACAGTAAAAATTATTCATTGTGTAGACTGGCCCCTGGTTGTATCATTATATTACTACTGCACCGTGTGTAGTTTAACGTCACAGTTGGCTAAAATGAAGCTAATATTACATTCTTTATGTCATGTTGGGCTGTTCAATCCATGATCATTTTATTAAATGATCATAGAATTTGTATGAAAAATGTTTTGATTAGGTTAGTGGAGAAAAAGTGCAATACATTCCACTGAAATGTAATGGAATAGAGGTGAAAACCAGCATTAAATGGAAAGTAAAGCAAATTAGGAGTATTTTACGGTAACGGTAAAAGTTACAGCTTGAATTATCAGACAGAAAACTGGCCCTATTGCTCATAACAGAAAAGCTGACTGAGAAAGTATGTTTTACAAGGATTTAAGTTGCTGCTTCTGCAAATGCACTGTATATTTAACTACTGGTAAGAATTCATGCAACATTTTAACTTAAAATCAAAAATATGAAGAGTGTACTTAAACAATCCCAGTAAGAAAATGTGACATGTTTATAAAGTGGACAAAAAATTTAAATACAAAAACTCGATAGTGATGTTTTTTTTAATTTAACTCTTAGGCTGTTGTGCATGAGGTGGTCACAAAACATAGTATATGTCCATTTGTATTTTTGAATAATTAAATTAAAAGCATCAAAGAGTGTTTTCAATAGAGCATTTTTCATTGTAGCGCAGGACAATTTGACTTACTGAAAATACAAGGGTATGGTTTGACTTGTTTGTGATGCTATTTTAAAATATACATGTTAGTTATGATACAAGCAAAAGTCTTCCACAGAAGTGCCCATATAAGACTCAGCAGAGGTCAGCAGAGAGCAGAGGTCCTGCAACATCACGTAGAACTCTGACCACAACACGTGCCCTTCGCTCTTGGCACACGGTGTGGCTAAATATTCACAAATTAACAAACAGGTGATCACAAAGCCACCAAAGAGACTCCTCATACCTGTTAATCTAATGACAACATGTCCGGCAGAGTACAGACACAGCAAGGATTAAACAGGCTCTGTGCCACATGACAGTGGAGAGGCTATCAGAGTCACCTTCAGGATGTGCAAGAGACTAAAATCAATCCGACGCGGAAACTCTGACAGCGTTTCTAATCACGCTCCAATCCCTCGCTTCCGAATCAGGAGGAACACAGTCTGCATTCATAAATCTATCTGCTTTTTCCTCCCATCAGCCGTGCAACAAGTGCAATGGGAAGGCGTGTTTCCCGGCCTATACAGACTAGATGACAAAAGCTGGAGGTAACGTCAGCCTTAAAGCAGGCCGGTGCCAGTAACAACAGCTGCTGATGGCAAACAGAGTCCCGAGTCATCAAAAGGGTATTTCATTTGTCACAGGCATAAGTGGCAGTGGCTCTAAATCAACAGCAGGAAGGGCCCTGACGTGTGCAAATAAACATGGAGAGTAGCCCGCATGAGCCTGCGCCGTCTGCTTCAGCTGGGTTAATGTTTTCTCTGGCATTAGAGGCAGCGGCGCACATCTTGTTTTTAAGGACAAAATCCGAAGCCGAGGTGCTCTTGGTCGAGTTGCCTCCGCGACGGTCGGCTGCCCGCAGGTAGCTTTACTGCACATGGGGAGCCGGGTGTGAGACTGTCCCAGGTATCCATAACCACAGGCTGGATGAGGTGGGGGGTGTGTGTGTCACAGAGGAGGGGGGGGAGACGGGTGAGGCAGGGTGGGAGCTTGGTGGGTGATGAGGGACAAAAGGATCTTTTCAGGTCTGCCTCAGAGGGGCGGAGGTGGTGGTGTGGAAGGAGGGGGGCAGGCAGAGAGATTTTCTTACCAATGATGCATGGATCTGACAGTGTTCCTGCCTGGCCGAACCCAGAGGCTGATATGAGTGTCTCTGTGTGTGTGTGTGTGTGTGTGTGTGTGTGTGTGTGTGTGTGTGTGTGTACTCACGTGTACCACAATGTGAGTGTGTGTATCAGAGTGAACCAAACCGATTGAACTAAAACTCACGCTATACATGGTTGAGGCTGTACAGATTAGACTACTCGGCCCCAGAAAATCTTAATTATAGTGATGGAAGGGCTGCGAGCCAAAAACCAGCTTCCACTCACAAGAGTCGGAAGCCATTCAGGAAGCTTCTATGTGACAGAGCTGAAAGAAATATTTATCTCTTTCTCCCAGTCGTCTGATTGATGCATGACCCAGGGTTCAGACACGAAGGAGGAGGAGGAGGGAGGAGGAGACTGCAGACGATCCCAGACTATTAGGGTGTTAAATAGCATGTTTTGTGTCAAATGGTGAAGAGCATCATATACATTACCTGATGAAAGGGTAAAAAAAAATTCTAATACATTAGAAGAGCGGAAAAAAACAGAAGACAAGATAAGACGTGCGTGAAAAGTCTATGAAAAAAGGGCTTGTATAAAAGAAAAGTGGCCAGAAGGCAGAGGCTCATATAACCAACCCTTCCTGAGACAAAACCCAGCTCTGGTTGCTGAGAATCAGATATCTATATTTTTGGAGCTGGGAGAGAAAGGTGATAGCAGCATTAGTCTGGTGTGTTTGATCAGAAAAGTGACTTCAGTCTGGGATGTTTTTGGAGCACTTTAGCAAGGACTTCACTGATTTTTGTTAAGTTCGTTTCCAGACATTATAAAGGGGTGATGGGAGGTTTTGTTGGATAGAGACGGAAAAAAATGGAACTGAAGTAGGTGGCAGTTGTAGTTATTAAAAAAAACTACAGTGTCCTATATGTGTGATAATTAAAGTGCCTTTGAATTCATGAAAATAAAAAGTAAACATCTTCCAACTTGTCCGCAAAATAAAATGACTGAGGTTCATATTATAGAAAATAAATCCTTGTCGTGTCACAGTCTTTAAAGGTTACGACTGCTGATCTGTACCAGAAAACAGCAAAGTATCAAACAATACTTGGTACTTTTCAAAAAACAATGCATTATTTTACTTGTTTACTTCTTGGGAAAGTATCATTACCCTGTTCTTTACATTACTTTTGCATTACTCCACAACATAATCTAAGACACATTGTTGCACAAATCCTTTTTCTAATAAGGAGAACTTGTGCAAGATAATTTAAATTGCTCTTTTCCATGAACCAAAAAGTCAACAGCAAAGTTGACCAGCCCAAAGTGCAGCCAACAGAAAAATGTTTTTGTGACATGGTTCAAGTGAACGTCTGAGAGAATCGAAGTGACACTGACTAGGGTCAGAAAATAAAGTAGTTACTTTAATGATTAAAAACTCTAACATGATTACTGAATTTAGGTGAAGTTATATTCACTCAATTACTAACAAATTTAAAGTGATAATAATAATGTGTTAGTTTGTAAAGCAAAACACTGTGTTGGTACTGCACACTAGTTTGAGACATTTTTAAAAAAGGTCCTGGATGCTGAAGTTTGAGCAAATATTACTCCACCAGGACTGAATTATTCAATTTTGGGGGGAATTTAGTCACAGATTGATACAAAGTCTTTCAGTAGACGAGTGTTTACAGCAGCAGGATGTAAGACTGTGTGTGTGGGACGAGTCAAAATAAACTACAGTTCCTAACATTCATCATAATGAAGGAACGTGTCATCCAGGGCAGTGATGGAGTCGACTGGTGCCTTTTAATAATTTATGAGCTGCAATGGAGATTTCTGGCACTGAGGAATAATCAGGCTTTAGCTGAAGGCTACAGTACGATCGATTCAGTGATGGATTTGGTCTCCTGACGATGAGAAAAACTGAGATTTTCACCAGATGTAACTTCAAAACCAAGATGTAGTACAGAAGTAAACAAATACAGAAGTAGTGTTAGTGCACTGTTTTAGTGAATACACAGGTGTAAAAATCTGCAAAGCAAAAAGTAGTTAGTTTGAAACCTATTTTTGACTTACAGTTTACTGAAAACGTCTCCATACTAGCTCATTTGCGGATGTTCATTGGTACGTTGTAATGGAAGTATGTCAATAAAACTAACCTAAAGAATAATCCTGGTCATTTTTTTCAATAAATCCCATAAGAGCAAATACAACAGTGAATATATCTTACAATTATTGCAGTTGTTGTGCTGCTGAAAGCAACTGACAGGGTGGAGAAGTCGAAAAGTATTAGGACGTGTATTTGCATACTGTGGGTTTGTGTCTTGCTGGGGATTGTTGACAACAAGAAAAAGAAAATTTATTGACTTACTGAGTTACAAATTCACAAAAAAAAACAAAACAACAACAGCTCGGTCATAGTTATTCTTTCACCCTTTGGGAGTATTGGTGGAGGAAGTATTCACATCGACTATCAAAATACTCTACCACAAACAAAAGTCCTGCATTAACAACTTAATGTTTGTAAACATTTTCAGCGAAGTGTTAAAGTAAAAGTACTCATTGTGCAGTAAAATGGTCCCAGTCTGTGTTTTACAATAATATATGATGTTTCTGGATTATTATAACTGCAGAATTAATGTGTGTTGCATTTTACTGCTGTAGCTGTTTTAGGCTGAGCTGGTTTGAAACTCTCTATATTCTGCTGAGTAGTTGAAAGTGCAGCCAAACACAATATTCTATGAGATCATGGTTTGTTTGTGCTGTGGGACTCCAGATTATCCACAAGTGTTCTTTTCCCTTTTTTAAAATACTTTTATTTATATATATATATATATATATATATATATATATATATATATATATATATATATATATATATATATATATATATATATATATATATATATATATATACATATCAGAAAGTACAATATTTGTCTGAGATCTGGAGTGAAGACGTAAAGTTGCATAAAATGGAAATAGTCAAATAAAGTACAGTTCATGCGTAATTGTGTTTTGTTACATTGCATCCGTCTTTGAGAGGAACTAACTAACATCTGTTCTGTTTTATTCAGAGATCATCACAGTGTTGAGAGGTTCTAAACATAAATCAGTCTGTGAAGCAGCCAGACATAACTAGAGCCATAATGACTGGGCTTAGCATCACATCATAGGAATTATTTCACAATAGAATTAATAATTGATTATTCTGCAGACTGTTGCCACTCTGCTGCCTGATCTTCTGCCTTTGGAAAGGTCCAAACACACATCTCTGCTCCGGGCTCAGGGGTTTTTTTTGGGGAGGGGCATTGGTGGCAGACACAACAAGAGGAAGTGGTATGGGATATGGGATAATGAAATCTACCTCACACTCCCGAGGGGCATCACCTCACCTATCCTGGGGCTCACAAATAGCTCAAGTAACCAGTCCTCCCCCCCGACTTCACACACACGATCCACAACCCCGCTGTGCCCAAACCTCACCGCAGCCACCCTCCACCAGGACCCTGCAGCTATGTGCAGTTTGTACTTGATTTGTTTGCCGACGTTGGAGTGACAGCAGCCCGAATCTGAGCTGCCATCTTGCTCCCTTTTGCCCTTCATCTTCATGCTGCAGAGCGGGATAAAATACCCCTCTTGGTTGCACAGAGAGAAAAAAAAGTAAAAAAAAAAGAAAAAACATTCAGGAAATGAAAGTTGTAACACGATCCTCTGTGTGCCAAACGTCTCCCTGAACAGGGACAAAAGGCCCAGAGAAAAGCTGCTGGGCCTAGTTTAGCCTGCAGATGACAGCAGCAGAGAGGGAGGGAAACACGGACGGATAAAGAAGGAAAGAAGACGACATGAAATTAAGATGAGCGAGGAATTAGAAATCAGGGGGATGTTCTGGGCTAAAATGATTTCCTTGGTCATTTAAAGAGGAAAAGGAGGAGGAGGGAGGTGCTGCAGTGATGAACGGCACTCCAGTTTCTGCACAGAGCCCCACATCCCACAGATATGCATGCACCAAGCAAAATAAACTTCCCATTCCGGCTCTGCGTTATGTTTTCTAGCAGGCCTCTCCTGAGAGAAAGCCTTTATGGCTCCTCATTCAGTGTATATGATCCAGTCGAGTGTGTCCAAGATGAGGGCAGACAGAAAAATAAACACTTTGATGTTCAGCGGCGGAGTGAAAAGAAATAACGGATTTTTACTTGCCCGGATGTTTACTAATGAGGGGAAAAGAGACAGTAAAGAGACTCAAGTTCCCTCTTGGTGAAAGCACTTTCCTCTCTCTAACCAGCGCCGTGCCATGGCTGAGGGCATCCTGGCAGCAGGGGGAGGGAGGACACGCTCTGCTGGTCCTCTCGCTGCTGACTGGTGCATTTGCAGCATGGTGTCAGCGGCCGGTGGTAATTACCAGGCTCTCTCTGAGTTACTGCTACACCAACGTGCCACCGGCTCTGGTATGCCAGCTAAGCTCTGTTATTAGGCTCAGAGCTGCCACCGGACAGTAGGCGCTACTTCAGCAGACACAGAGTCAGTCCATCTATGTATCTTGTCTGTCTACATAATGACTGATTGTTTTACTACTTACAAAGTAAAGGCCCAAGTGCTAAATTAGTAGGATCTTTGTCATATGTGGGGAACATGTTTATCATATGTGGCGGCTATAATTATGCATGGAGGAGCTGTCATCGCACTGCCAGAGCGACTGTAAAGTCTATGCTAAGGCTGTATTTGGTGCGGTTTGAGACATCTCAATGCTACTTACGCATCAAAAAAGGAACACAACAGCTGAATCCCTCTCATCATCCCTCTGCTCACGTCTCCAATCAGACTGCTGGGGCCTGCAGATACAGAAAAGGCACATCAGTCAGTAAAATCATCACAGATCCTTTCCTGAAGACTTAAAAGCAACATTTGATTATTTTGTATTCCATCATTGAAGCTGAATAGTTTAAATCAGAGGCTAGTTTGGTCAATTATTTCGCATAATTGTTGGATTAAACTCATTGTTCTCAAATATAGCTGTGTTTTGTGATGTTTTCATACAGATTTTAAGATGTTTAAATACAAAACAATGCAAAGAAACAGAAAAAAACAATACAAGAGTGTGTTAGAGCAGTAGTAGGTGCTTGTTTTATAGAGTGATTATGAGTAATTTCATAGTGTTTCTCACCTATGAAAAGATTTGGATAAAGATGCATTAAACACTTTGATGTTCAGTGGCGGAGTGAAAAGAAATTATAGAATAAAATAATAGGAGAATAAAAACTGTATTGGATTTGAATGTTTCTCTTACTTCTGCAGATACCATAAGAATCAAGTTGTTCTATAACATAGACACCACAAACACCCTCAGTTTTGAATTAGATTTTACATTTAAATACAATTAGATTCCCTTGAGAAAGCTCAGGAAAGCACAAAAATTCATTATTTTAAAAAAAATGTATTTAATTCTATACTAAAAGGAAGATTGAAAAGAAACTGCAAAATAAATAAATAAATAAATTAATTAATTAATTAATTAATTAATTAATTAATTAATTAATTAAAATAAAGAGCTTGTAATAGGAAAACTACCGGTAATAGCAGTGATACAGTTTGTTAAATCATGTTAGTGGAGTGAAAGTGTAAAAGATGAGGTGATCTGGTAATCAGGAAGGTATTTTACTTCAGTGGTAATTAGAGGTGGGTAATGAACTAATTCACTGTCACTCAGTAAACAAGGAAGGAAGTGGAAATGAGTTGTAGTTGTCGCTGCATTTCAGTGTGCGCTAGTCTGACGTTAGCAACATGTTCCGGACGGTCCTCAACTTTCCTGAGCCTGAAGACATCTGAACCGAAGGGCAGACGAAAACCTCGGCTTCACTCTCTCCGTCTCAGAGTTTGGCAGGTTTATAACTGTGACCCGAGAGCATGACTGAGAAAGGCTCAAGGTGCTGAACTTAAACTTGGCAACAGCTGCAGAAACTGGAGACCCGAGAGTTTAAATATAGACCCTTAAAATCCCAACTGGTGCCCTCAGCTCTGCCTCAACACTTTCTTACACATGTACATTCACACCCTCCACTCAGTAATGCTGTACACTCATTTACACTCGGGGGCAAAACTCCTGAACCTGTAGTTTGTGTGTTTGTACCCAGTAGTAGTTTGCTGTGAAGTGATACAACATCTAAATAGCTCTCTGTAAGGTTATTTTTTGAAGAGGTGCAATCATTCTGTCAGAAACAGCATCTAACTGGAGGCCTGAAATAAGACCATGTTTAAATTCAACAACATAGCAACACTTTGCTCTGTAAACATATGTGGACTATACTGTGCTGCCTGGAGCTGATGAGGTGAAACTGTTTTCTTTCTCTTTTTCACATGCAGGCAGACATTAAAGGCTTTTCTCTTTGGGGCCTTTTATTGTACACGGTTTATTATGTCCTTATGCAGTGAAACAGGACTGATGTCTCCAAAGCTGCAGCTGTGATGCTGCTCAGCTGTTTCCTCTCAACTGTGGCTCTTGTCCACCATCTTGTGGTCAAGTGGTGGTACTACAAATACACGATACACATTAACAATGAGTAGTTATAAACCTCTAAAAACTAATTTGTGTGCCAAAGTTGTATATTCATAAGTTTTGATTTTTTTGAAACAGTCCCTTACTGCCTAAAAATGGCTTCAATGTAACTCCACATTGCTGCTTGTGCTCTAGAATGTGAAGATCTATGGCCTTGTTTGACCAACGCTGCTCAAACACTATAGAGCAAATCCATGCTACACAATGTCAAGCTGTTGTATAGGAGTAATTCAGTCATACATGTTAAAATCAGGAACAGATTCTGAAGAAGATTAATTACAATGAAAGCCCACCCTGTAAGCTGACAGGATTAGTTGGTTGGGTTTGTTAAATATGAAATGCTTGAAGTCTGAATCTGTGCTGCTTTGTTTGTTCATGATATGCCTTTATATATAAACCCCAGTTTGTTTTTAAAACAATGATTTTCAGTAAAAAGGTTAATCTTTTTTACATAAACTGATGAAAAATCTGGTTACCTTTTGTTATTTGCATGAACACTTTCTTATGATAAAACACCATAATCTTTCCTGAAAATATGATTGTTCAAACATATTTAAAAAGCTTGAGATTTGGGTAAAATCTCAAAAACTTCCTATTTAATGTAATGATTGAAATTCAATAGGATTTTTTTCTAAGAAGATAAACTGCATGAAATTCATCTTTATAGCCACTCATAAGACAGAGAAAGAACCTTTCAAAAGGGTATAATAGTTAGTTTTCGGGCTGCCTCTGCTAGTAATTATCCAAATGAACAACAAAAGGCTCCCACATGTGGCTGTGATTCATTAAACTCATGTTTCTGTACTAATGAATGAGCTGCAGATTAAAGCAAAATGTTAAAATAATACATGCATTTGTTTTAAAAAGCCACGCATGAGTTGACATATGGGCACATTTCAGAACTTCTTCGCTCCAACTCCACCTCTTTTAACTGTGGTTGTTCATATGTCTCTTAATATTTTATATTAAATCTGTTTTACGAATAGATTTCACAGGTTTTTATCCTGTTTTTCTCTTTGCACACATTTTTGTTGCTGCCTGTCTGATAACATCTACAGCACTTTGGTTACCTCAGGCTGTTTTAAACGTGCATATAACTAAACTTGATTTGATATGACTTCCTCTCAAAAAACCTGATAAACTATGGAATCAAATTTGGGTCTCTTTCTCTGGTTACTGTCTCCATCTAGTGACGAAACGCTGTACTATGATGACGACCAAAAAAAACATTATTTCTTGAAGTCTAAATGTTGCAATTAACCCTCCTGTTGTCCTGTGGGTCATATTGACCCGTTTAAAAGTTTGAAAATGTGGAGAATTTTTTATTTTTTTTTAATTTCACAGTGAAACTTCTGATGTTCACATTTTCAACATTTTTGGGAAATTTTTGAACATTTTTGGTGGAAAAAAATGTAAAAAATGTTTCTTTAAGAACATTCACAAAAAAATCAACCAAAATCCAGCAAATTTCGCTGGATTTTGGTAGATTTTTTTGTGAATGTTCTTAAAGAAAATATTAGAAGTTTTATTGATATATATATGTAATCATTTTGGATATTTTAATGATTTTTTTTGGAAGATTTTTACTCATTTTAAAAAAAATATTTACAAGAATTTCCTTGCCAAATTTGGGGGATTTTTTAAAGTAAATTTTTTCAGGGAATTTTTTTAAGGAATTGTTGGAATTTTCTTCCTGAAGGCTTTGCAAATTTTCAGAAATTTGGGGACTTTTTTTTGGTGAATTTAGAAAAAATTTTCTGACAAGGAATCTATATTTTTTGGTGCCCGTAAATAAAGACAACAGGAGGGTTAATAACCAAAAATAAGTAAACAGACAGACATGCAGAATATCTGTGAATAATGAGGTGCACAGCAAAGCTTATACTTACACGATGGATGAACATTTTGTAGGTTTCCTTGCATTTGTCTGGAGACTGTGGATTCAACATACAGAATATCAGATCATGATATAATACATCAATACCCATAGTGTGTAAGATTAGCCAATAGGTGAACAAGAATTGATCACCACATGATAAAGGTGAGACCACCACCTGCTAGCCTGTATATTTAGCAGTGCTGTGTTTATTATCTCATTGTTTTTGTGCTCATTTGTTTGGATATTTTCACCAAAAACACTGAATGTGAAGTGAATATGACTGTAAATTCTGTAAAGGCTTCCTGTGTCCAAATGTTCCTGGCAGGCAGTGATTTATGGAACAGGTAAGACTGAAAACAATAATGATGCCTTCCAGTGTAGGTACTCTAAAATTAGATAAAGCTTCACTACATCCCACAGAAATGCAACAAGATAAGTTACACCAACAATGTAAAAGTAATTCAGTCCAACAGAAGCCACCGGTCTGTCCAGTGTTTACGTTCAATTCGTGTTTGTTATTTGTTTGTCTTTTCTCTCCCTCACCTAATCCAGTTGAGGCAGATGTCCGCCCTCCCTGAGCCTGGTTCGGCTGCAGCTCTCTTCCTGTTAAAAATCAAGTTTTTCCTTTTCACTGTCGCCAACATCCTGCTCGTAGAAAGCTCATCTCGTTTCACTATTCCGAGTTTCCGACCCGTGACCCGGAAATCGATCTTAGTGCGTCATAACAAAGGTCGTCTCCATTCCTAAAATGCATGTCGAGGAACGAAGAAGGAGGAGGATGTACAGGTGTGTCCTGGATGAAGTTACTTCCGCACCTGTGACATAAAAGAGGCGTGACGCACAGCTGGAATATACCAACTATGGTGGGAGCAGGATTAACAAAGGTGTATATATATATATATATATATATATATATATATATATATATATATATATATATATATATATATATATATATATATATATATATATATATATATATATATATATATATATATATATATATATATATATATATATATATATATATATATATACACCTTTGTTAATCCTGCTCCCACCATAGTTGGTATATTCCAGCTGTGCGTCACGCCTCATATATATATATATATATATATATATATATATATATATATATATATATATATATATATATATATATATATATATCTTGACAGAGATCGGAAAACAGTGGGAGGTTCTAGTAAAACAACAGGTGATGCAGCTGTTACAAGTCATATTTAATTGATGTTTTACACTCTGATGGGAGGAACTAGGACTCAATCAGAGGAGTCGAGGAAAGGATTCAAGGACATACAATTAATGAGAAGAGATAAGGGGCGAGAATATTTTGTAGTGTGGTAACCTTAATTATTCTAATCAGTCAGGTAATGTATTTAGCCTTGAACACTGTAAGTTCTTAATCTTAGTATTTAAGTTAGTGAGGTTAATTCACATTATATTTATAGAGTCTTAACCTTAATATTTAATCAGCCAAGAGAAATGTTTGTTTGTTTGTTTTTGGGACTTCACTAGACTATATAACTTTGGCAGGGAAATGTACCTAATTGAAATGATGTAGGATTTTACCATTTATATACATCTAAACTGGTAAGGTAAATTCATAACATGAATCAGATAGCGCTTTGGTTCTATGGTCATTGCTTTAAATGTGCTGTATACTTTTAAAAATTATGACGACTAGTTTTGACATATTGTTTATTCCATTTTTGCATCTATTGTCGCTTAAGTATTATGATGCGGCCCTTGTACATCAAAGTACTTTAAAAACCCTTGTTTTTAAAAGCACAATACAAATTAAGTTATTGTTATTTCTATTCTCATTTTTGACATGTAATTTTATTGACTTGCTGCCTACAGACAGTAAACGATTAAATAAGTGTCTAGATGGTTACCAGCTGTTGACAGGCTGCACAAAGGTTTGGTGCGTGTTGCCTTCTTCATACAGAAGCACTTCAGTTGGTTATTCATACATGATGGCGTGTGGTGGCGGCATCACGCACTGGTTCACAGCTGTATTTCAGATCACACTGAAAGCTCTGCAGTGCTTGTTCAGAAATACTCTACCACACATAGTAAGCGTGGATGCTACTTGATCATGTTACCACAACGAGAAATGTAGATAAACTAGTAACACTACGGCCCAATAATGATCAAAAGTATGGGTGAACAGAGAAGAAGGAAGCTGAAAAGCTGCCCCATATTTCCTTTTTGCCTCAAAGCTGTTTATTGGGTTGATCCTGCATTGGGACAAACAACATGACTGTTTACATCACCTAGAATCTTTTCATATTGTCACACTGAAGCAAGCCATTATTAATCATTATGATTGCAGGTGCTTCATTAACACTTGTCATGATATTGCATTTGGTAAGATTATTTCTGCAGCACCTTTCTAAAACTAAGTTTAAAGGGGTAATAATCAAGGATCTGCTTGGCTTTTGTTCTTAAAATTCTACGAAGAGCAAATGTCCACCAGAGTTTTTTATTGTAATAAACCATGTGTGCAGATGGTGCTCATAACTTCCAAAGAGCAAAACGTATAAAGTTCCACTGTAGCTTATAGGGAAGTTCAGGTCTTGTACCCCTTCCAGCAGCAGGACAGAAGAAGAAGGTTCTGCTGCACTCAAAGGTCTCCACAGACGTTTTTCCGTGGGTTAATCTCCCTCTCATCCTCCCATGAAACTGGACCCTCTTATTTACACCTGTAGGAAACAAGATAAGGCCTCCTGTGGTTAAGAATTACATTACAGAGGTTTCTTTAATGTTGTATATAACTGCAGTAGCTAGGCCTCCTGCATATGTACAAAGGGGTGATACTCCTCACTTGTGGGCTTCGAAGCTTTGCACTTTTTTGTGTGCTTGTTCCATTTAAATCAAATGTTTACTAGAAACAACACATATATGACACTGTGGCCTTCTGGCAGCTTCATTTAGCAAAATAAAAGGATATTAAATAAAAATAAACAGTCTAAAATGCCACTTCCTGTAGAGAAATAGAGGAATTGACACTCACTTGCACTCATCAGTAAATGACAAATTTTTATTAGTCTTAGCAGTAAAATATAATAAACCACAAGAGTATTTAACACATAGACCACATTTAAAGAATTATTAACACCTCTGCAGTGTTACCAAACTGAAGTATTTACTCCGTGTGGACTTACCAGCTTCTATGAGAATCACGTGTTATAGTACAACCTCTCTGACCTCCAGCTGCAGCTTCATCTCCAACTCCACAAGATTGGTATTCCCACAATGCACCACGGCTGGTTGTCTGGTCACAATTTCCTCTCATGTTAGTTACCTGCATCTGCCATAACACAGCCACTTACAGCGCTAATAACCCGGCTGACTCTTTGTGTGAGCAGAGCAGAATGCTATGAACACAGCGGCCACATAACTGCCTCACACTGCCTGCTAGCAAACAGACGGGCCAAGGTTGGAGTGATGACTGATTGATCTGACCTCGACTCAGAGCCTGAACAGTTCATTTGAAGCAGAACTGTCTACAGCCAGTCGATGTCTGTTCAACTTACAGCTGCAGCAAACAAAAGAGTGGTTGGATGTGATCAATGAATGGATGCTCCTTGAAGTTGGAGCAGTTATGAAGCCGCTAATAGGTTATTACAGGGAGCCTGTGCTGGGTTAATTAGAAAGCACCAAACAGTAGAGAATCACTAACAATTAAACAAGCATTGATTCAGCTTTTTGAATGTGAGGTCATTTTAAGAGTCTTGGTGATCAAAGATATTTATGTTTGGTCATGTTGTGTTACTAAAGTCTCAGATGTTGTTGTCTTGAATCATTTTTTGAATCATTTATTGCACAAATCTAATGTGAAATAACAATAATAATAACCCTCAAATATAAATTTTATCACACCAATCTGATTAATTACAGAGCAAATGAACTGGTTGAATAAAGATGAAAGGGATCTGTCCGTGGTGCTGAAAGTCTCCTGCAGCATTTCACGGACGCAAAACACATCGATTCATATGTAATGAGCATTTATGACAGTAAAATTTAACTTCCATTTAATATATCAGACTCAAACTAAAGGTATAGGCATGCATTGTGTTATTTTTTCCAGCTAAATCTATTCAGGACAGCTGTAATTTTGTTTTGGGGAGTTTTAAAGTTTTACAAACAACAAATGTGCTGCTTTTTAAAGAATGATTCTCACATTATTTAGAAAGAAATATACCTTTAAATGTCATCAGTTTAACCCTTAGATGCATAAGTGGGTCAAAAAATGGCCCGGTGAGCTTGTCTTCTTGCAATATGTTTGTAATGAAAAGCTTTTATCATTTCATTTTCCAGCTATTCGTTAAAATACATGTTTTTGATATCATTCCATTTAAATTTTAAAATTATCTTTTATACTTTTAAAGAAATTGTAATATTCATATCACTACCTCAACTTCTTTATCACTGATAATATATAAGAGGTGATGCTCAAACTTGGAGGGACGGAGAGTAGCAGCAGTTGGAGGAAAAGAGTTGAAAAATGTCAACAAAATGGATGTTGATGTTCTTCTGTTGCTGTTCTGTGTAATATTCTTCTATTTCAATGATCAAAAATGTTCACAATCTGTTATAAAGCAAAAAATAAACCAATTTCAAACACTAAATCCTTCTTGTGTGGGTAAAAATATAATACAAACATAATACAAATTATTATTCTAAACCAAAATGACAAAAATGGTATAAAAACACATTGATTCTTATATGTGTGTACGAGTGTAGGGTCCAATCACTCCTGCATCTAAGGGTTAAAGATCAGACAACTGTGTTATCTGAAAATAAAATAAAGGAGTGTCTTGCCATTTAAAATGTATGAAGAATAGTTTGAGGGACATAATTTACTGATAATGTAACCGAACAGTTAAATAAATAAACACATTTAAGGTGGAAGAATATGTTGTGTAGTTAAACATTCTGTTTTTTGAGGTTCTAATTTATTTTGTACTTCAATATTGCATGGTCCTGAAATCCAATTAATTTTTGAGTCTTGTCTAAGTAGCTCTTGAGGAACCCTTGACACAATGAGGAAATGCTTGAAAATCTGTAAATCAGCATTATTTGTTTGGATTGGAGGAAAAACAGGCCACTGGATTGAGTCTCCTGCTTGAATGAATAAACCCTCATCTAATATCTTACTTCATTGTACTTTGTACTGCAGCCGCCTCACCAGCTCACAGCTCCATGTGACAGATCCACTCCAGCAGAGGGCGCCACAGACACGCAGTTTCCACGTTCAGCTCCTCATCATGGCGTTGGTGCTTCGGAGCCTTCAGAACATGAAGCATCTCTTGCTCCACACATGACATTGTCTCCTATTGTTTGGAAAGAAAACCTCCGAGATGAGAGGGAGAACATCTTAGCGCGCACACAAACACCTCGAAAAATACTCCCCCAAGGTTGGAAACCTCCGCAAAGGGGGGAAGGAGCGGGTTTAAATTATTTTTTTTTCTTTTGCTATAATTTCGTGGCCTTTGCACAATGAACCGACAAGAGAGAGAGGGAAAAAATGCTCGCTTTCCCCACCCGATTTTTTTCAAAAGATCACACCGTGAAATGTTGCCTAACCTTGTAAACAACAAGCAATGGGGAGAAAAATATATAAAAGAAAAAAGAAAGGGACAGGAAATAAAGGAAGTTGTTGGGAGTGTGGGCAGGATGGAGAGCTGTGGCTGAAAGAGGGCGGAGGACAAACGCTCTGCTGAAAAGGACACGTTTCCCTGCTGAGTGACCTCGACCACTTCAGGAGAGAGAAACTGTGTCCACTCTGTGTCATATGGCCAACAATGGCAAATACATAATTGTAAATATATATTTATGTATTATCATTAGATGTCTTACTTGAATAATGCACAAATACTCGTGTAAGTGAATCTTTTAAACATTTATCTAGGTACAACACTGTGCGTAAAACAAAAATACTCTTCATGCAGAATGGCTGCTTTTGAAATATTTATTATATTACTGACTTATGATTATTGATGCAAGTATGTGTGAGCATTACTATTAAAGTTAGGGATATTCCTATGGAAATCGATATATGGTCAGTTAACTTCATTTATTGGTTGCCTCTATTAATATATACACAATCTAATGCAGTCCAGTATATCACAAGATCCATCTTTACGTGACTCATGATGTTCAGTATTTTCTGTAAATGTTCAAACCCAGTTTTCTGGTTATTGTAGAGGTCATAGTCAAAGGTGGTGCATTATACTGAGAGGCGCTTCTGTTTTTTTAAGGCAGGTACACACTTCTTGGTATAATGCAGTACACCTATATGGTTGGCTGCGGTCCTAATTGATATCTGTATGACAGTCACAATAAAAATGGAAAATTATGCTTAGTGACGACAGAACTGGTAAAACGATGCATTAAGTTGGCAATAATGTCCATGCGTAATGGTAGAATTATCATTACGCCTGCACATTATTGCTCAGATTGTGTATTTTAGGTGTGCAGGTTAATAATCTGAACTTGCAAAGACACTACTAACTATAACTGTCATATAAACGATGCAATGGAATTATAAAATACAACACTATGCTGCAAAATGGAGTGGAGAAAAAGTATAAGTACCTCGAAATTGCAGAGTTTCATTTCACCACAGGAGACTCCAAAGAATCACACAGTATAAAACCAAACATACCTCTATGTTAACCACTCTCTTCTCTCAGAATAATAATATATAATTTCCTGTATCATTAAAAAGTCAGTAAAAAGCCGGATACATTCACATTGTGTCAAAGGGCTGACAGCACTGCTTGGATGCAGCAGATCAGGCATCGGTCCAGATGTATTTTAACTGGTTTATCAAGCAAACTACCCGCATGTTTCCAGATGTTTACTATTACATCACGCACCCAAGAAGTCAAATGTCGAGCTTCGAAAGATCTGTAGCTTGGACTTTGGTTATCTTTAAGCTGTCTGAAGTGCCAAACATTCGAGGGTATGAAGCTGAACAAGTTTTATTTGATTATTGTACCAAGAAGCCCAGAGACGCACGATGCTGTGTGATAATTTACACTGATAAATGAATTTCTAGACAGCTCAGAAGCTGTTGTTTGTTTGTTTTTTTCATTAAGGCATCCGATTTTAGACCACAGGTTAAAGACTCTTCAAGCCATTCACGGCTTTTCCATTCAGTTTATATCCTATAAATGACTGTTGTGAACATTAAATTTGAAATTCGTTTGCCTGAAGACGCGCAGAGCTGGAGAAAATAAAACATCTTCGTTAATCTGAACATTTAAAAGAACAAACGGGGAATTTTCAGAAAGTGTGAGCTCAAGCATGGACGCGTCAGAGTTTATCCTCAGTTTATCTCACATATTAAAGACAAAGTAAATCTTGAACACATCTATATATTTTTTAAAAAGCAGCAGGAATGTCATTTTTTTCGGTAATAAAGTCTCCATGACAGTTTGGGAAAAGGCTACAGCATCTTATATATTTAGATTTTTTTCTATATCAACCTACAGCTAGAATGTTTAATTAACCCCTGCTAACAGGGAGACTTATTATTATTATTATTATTATTATTATTATTATTATTATTATTATTATTGCTTTTAATACTATTACTAACAAATATTAATCATCAGTAGTGTAATAGGTCGTTATATGACTTGTAGATTTGAATTTAAAGAATATTCACACCTTCATAATCCATTTAACCAGCTTTACAGAAAAAAAACAGCCATAACACGAGTTCAGTTCCATTAAATGCAGCAAGAGAGTGGCTCTGCAGACACATATCTGAGATGTGCAGTGATTTATAAAGACAAACTCTGCTGCGCTTCAGAGCGTCTGCACGCTGAAGGACGCTGACAGATTCAATCACAGTAAAGACGTATAGCCAAGGATGCAGCCTGCTCTTCATCACATATCACAGATCCCCTGCAACTTTTATATATATTTATATATATATTTATATATATATATATATATATATATATATATATATATATATATATATATATATATATATATATATATATATATATATATATATATATATATATATATATATATATATATATATATATATATATACTCTATAGACTGAAAAACCTGGAAACGTTCTCAGACAACGCGGAGGTTTAGTCACAGCTCCCCGCCCACAAGCTGCGTTAAATCATTTATTTAAACTTACTGCAGCGTAATCAATGTCCTGCGCCCATGAGGCAGCACAAGGACCGGGAGCTACTACGAGTCCCAAAACAATCAACTGGTGATTAAATCCCTTTAACAGGCCGAGACATGAGCTCACAGAGTGGAGAGTAGCACACACACACACGCACACACACACACACACAGCGGAGAAGTTGTGATTTTCGTGCCCCCCAGACTCTCTTCACTGGAGGCTTTTCTTTGGAGAGGGACCCGCGGTCGCTTCCCCTTCACAAAACAGCGGCAGGGCCCCTTTTGTCCTAGCTGGGACCCCAGACCCATCATTAGCACTGATTACCGCTGACCAGTTTGACAACCTTATTGACTGCGAGAAAGACTTTTTCATCTGGTCCCCCGGTCGTCCTTCTTTTCAATAGAAACGGAAATATTTAGCTACTTTGTCCCTGGAGTTTGAAAGAAGAGCAGAAGGAGGAGGAGGGGAGGGGAAAAAAAGTAATAATAAAAAAAGAGAGCGAGAAGCACCCCAAGCCCCCATTTATTTCACTTCTCTTGTCTCCTCTCTCTCCATCTCTCCATACAGATTTAGCTTCTGTTTTGTTCGAGCTGAAAGCCTTTTGTCTGTTTCATAAGTTACTGTAGCCTAATTAATTGCAAATTGGAGGAAACCAGGTGGTTGCTCCATCAACTGGAAGAGCTGAACTTTAGAATTCAGGGTTTAGTCCTGCGATTTTGCGCTTTTACGCATGGGGGGAAAATACATTAAAACATATGTTTTAAAAAAATAAGTTGTGAATCCAAATACATATAAAACTGAATGTAAAGACAGTATTGTAGTGCAAGATTTAAGGCAAACAGATGCTGTAAATGTAGCAGAAAATACGCATGGCACTGCCAGAGGAGCATATTTTAAAACAAACCAAAATTACGCACAAATCTATTTCGCCCAAGCAGATGTAATTTGTCATTTTAAGAAAAATCTACATATGTGCATTAATGCTGCACAAATCCATCAGCGTATTTGCCTATATTGATTCAGCCGTAATGATAAATCCATCCTATCATTAGAGGGGTTGCAGCCCTTTTTATATTAATCAAAAGCTTCATTTGCACCATGCACGGTCTGATTGCTGGCGTCTTGGGAAAATGCGCACTTGCAACGTTCCAGCAGCCTGCATTTCCCTGCAATGTGCGTCCTCGTCCGTGTGCTGCGTAAAGCTCAGGTCCACGCAATCTGCTGTGTTTTGATCTCTATGATCTCTCTCGCAGATCATCCGGGTTAGTGAGCCGGCCTCACCGTGACCCCTCGCTGTCACCCTGCATTACAGGATGCTAAGCACGTTGGCCAATTAGGCCTCGCTGGAAAACGTGTCAGAGAATCTCGCTTCGTGGCACCAGAATCACCAAATCGTCTCTTTCTCATGCAAACAGCAAGTATATTCTCTATGATAATGTAAATTTTATTTTATTTTTACCATTTTATTCATCCTTTTTTTAAAACCCCCCACCCAGAAAATAAGACTAAGCTTTAAACTCTCTTCATCAACAATTATTTTATTAAGTTATCTTTACTGTTTTTTTTTCTTTTACTGAAACACATTTTCACTAAAGCGCGCATGCTCAACAGGTTTACCTGTGTACAAGGTAAGTATTAAAAACACCAAGCAAATGAATATGAAATTCGAAGAGACAGAGCAGATCGTTTTTAAATAGGCAAATAAACATTATTTATAAAACTTTGAAAGTAAAGTAAAAATATCACAGTTCTTTTTCAACATGAAATACCCACATAGAACAGCAGGTTAGGCGCGTTTGGATGCCCTCATCCCTTTTTCCTTTTTTTCTCGTTTTTTATTTTTCTTCTTTTTTTAACGTTTCTTCTCGTAGCGTTGGATTATTAGTCCGTGAAATGTGTTTCGTCCGTATTAAGTTCAGTTATCCACACGTGGGTAAAACGCAAAACAAAAAAAAAAGTACAGGCCTAAGAAGGATAAGGATGCAGTCCGCCGCAGATCACAGATCATCCTCGTGTTTTGGCAGCCGGCAAATATCAGTTTGTGTGTGTGTTTTTGTTGTTTAGGTTTATGTTTTGTTTGTTTTTTTTAAACTCAACGCAGGCACTATGACTTGTTTTATTAGATTGTCTTTCACTCGTATCTCCTTCAATTCATTAACACCCTTCGTTCTGCCCGTCAGATGTCACATTCACTGTCGCTGGAGGTGATGGAGATGGCCGAGGCGGCTGCTTTGCTGGACAGACTGGCCTCCGGACTGGACGAGTTCCCCAGGCGGTCTACGGTGCCGTCCTCGTCCGCCAGAGAGCGAACCGAGCCGCCGGACAGGACCTGCTGCTGGAGCCTGGCAGAGGACGGAGAGATGGGACAACATGGCATCAAAACATCCACCAGGCAGGGCGTTTCATCCTCACCAGCATCACCAAAAATTACACACACACACACACACACACACACACACACACACACACACACACACACACACACACACACACACACACACACACACACACACACACACACACACACACACACACACACACACGTATATATACACATGTTTTCCCCACAATTCCAGAAATACTCAATAGATTTTAAATATCCTGAAAATAAAAGAATTAAACTAATAAAACTACTTGAGCCCTGCAGCTGACTCTTTAAAATTTACCAATGTGAAATTATAAAAAATACATTTTAATATAATGTGCATGGTTATAAACACTAATTGTAAAAACAGACAGCAAATGAATTTTACAAATATCATTGCAATATCATAAATAATTTCATAATTATATAATAGGTGAATTACATACGTAATTTTACCTTATATAAGGCTATTTTAGCTTTAATAAAAACAATCAATAGCAGCTACATTACAACAGGCCTTTCAACAAAAACAACTGGCTGTAATTATATTTAGAAATTACACCATTAAACTGCGGATTTTTTTATATGCTAGATTTGCATTTTTATTATCATTATTGTTGTTATTATAGATCCATGGATCCACTGGCTTATAAAAATAAAAAAGGAATATTAATACAATAACATATTAAAGCTCAAATCTTCGTGCCAGTTGAAATGTTCCTGACTACTGTATCATTAAAGAACAAAAACATTTATCCAAAGTCCCAGCAACGCAAAAATTACAGGAGAAATTACAGAAAATCGTTGCAATTTTTTGTTGTCACCACTGCCTGCTGGCATTTCAACCCCTTCAGTATAATGTCAGTACAGACAAAGAGAGCAGCATGGATTTCAGGAGGAAAAATGATTGCAGGATGATGCTGAATATCCAGAATAGTGATTTCAGAACTACATGCCTCTAATCAGGCCTGTTTTACCACATTTTACTGGCTGTCTGTTAAACCACATGGTGCATAGATTGTTTTTCTTTTCTGCAGCTTAGAGTGATTGATTGGCTGCAGGTATGATCATCAGAAAGCATTTAAAGGATGCATGCAGCTCACCTGTTCTTCGCAGCCGCCGCTCTGTCTCTTTGTCTGCGATTTTTGAACCAGTTTCCTACTTGTGTGGGTGTAAGTCCAGTAGCCTGTGCAAGCTCCCTCTTTTTACTAGGATTTGGGTAGGGATCCTGCAAATACCATTCTCTTAGCAAGTGCCGGGTTCTCTCCTTGAAGCAGTGGGTTTTCTGCTCTCCATCCCAGATGGTTCTGGGAAGGGGAAACTTCTTCCTCACCCTGTATTTGTCCACCGGCCCCAGCGGGCGGCCCCGCAGCTTCTCAGCCTCCTGGTAGTGCGCTTCGAGCCACAGCGCCTGCAGCTTCGTGTGCGACTCTTTGGTGAACTTGTGGTTCTCTAGGATGTGGTAGAGTTCACGGAAATTGCCGGTGTGGAAGGCGACGACGGCGCGGGCCCTCAGCACCGACTCGTTCTTGTTGAGGACCTCGCAGGCCGCCGGAGCGACGGGCAGCGACCAGAGGAAGCGGCCCAGGCGCTCGACGTCGCCGCTCTCCTCCAGAGTCTCGCAGACCCCGGCGACCTGCTGGGGGCTGAAATTCAAGATGGGCAGCTGAAACATGGAGGCTTCTCCTGTGTTTCCCCTCTCCCCCTCCTTTCTCTCTCCTCGCTCGCTCTCTCTCTCTCTCTCCCCTCTCCTCCGCGTCGAGTCCTCCGCTTCTTCGCTCCGTGCGCCAAGGCAATCCAAGACGCCCGAAAAAACGAGGCAAATCCCAAAGTTACCGAACCAATCGTCTGACCAGTGGTGAGAAAAGCGCACACGCCGAGCGCCGCGGAGGAGGGACGATGGTGCGCGGAGGGGGCCTGGCTACCGCATCCTCGGGCTGGGCAAACTTGGCAGGCAAAGGGCTGAAGGTGCAAGACCAAAAAATTAAAGCCGGAGCGGCGATGTATTTTTCTAGGTAGGCTGGGGATTGAGTGTAGGAAAGAATTAAAGCCGGAGCTGAGATGTATTTTTAAGGGGGGGAGAAAAAGACAGTCAAGCCCCCTCCGATGATTTCCTATTGGACTTGGCAGATTGGCTGCCCGGTTGCCATGGATGCACGTCAATCACTGTCAAGTTCGGCCAATCGGGCGTAAAGGAGATCTCAGCACCTCCCTTTTCAGAAATAATATAAACATTTTGACCTTTTTGCTTCGCGTCTTCAAACGTTTAGCTGCCCCACCGTGCTTCCCAAACACCCTGCGCCTTTGTGTGGAAGAAAGACTCTTCAGTGCGCATAGTGAAGTGCCGGAACAGACAAACACGCTCAGCACAGTCTCCCTTCAGAGCTCTTGAAACAGACAAAATGACACATCCTCGCTGACTATAGACTATCCTGCCCCGAGGTAAAAATCACTAATACTACACAGTAGGTCTATATGTACATTTTAGACAACATGCCCTCATATCTGTAGCTGTGAACACTGTCTTTACTGTTTTTTTTCCCTACAGCCTCACTTCTGATAGGCTCTCTAGTCTCACCAGGCCTGTAATTGTCTTATTGGATGGGTTATAAAATCTAAATGTTTGCGTTGTGATTTTAAGAAAAAAAATCATTTTTGTCAACACATCTTAAGTCATATGTCAAATTCGAACTGTAGAAATGATTGAATGTGGCTTTTGTTTCAACATTTCAACAGGACTGTGAATTTGCAGCCAACGAACTCATCTTCGCAACCTTGAACACTTAGTCGAGGCTTCCCACATTTTTGTTTTTTAATTTTTTTGCCTCGACCTCACAAAAATCTTTATTTATCAGTCATATTTAATCAGATCAGCGCACAAGTCATGGTGATGTATGCTCCTTTATATCGGACATGAATAAATGCTCTTTTCTAGTTTAAAACACAGGCTAAATGATGGCTGTGTGTGTGAGATGTGCGCACTGACAGGAGATTTTTACGCACGTTTTTGTTTTTTTTTAATTTATTTTTTTTATTTTACAGTATCAGTGCCGGCAGCTCCAGCTCAGGGCGTTTGCGTGGAGTCTGTAAAACACGGCAGAGGGAGAAATATTTGTGTATATAGGATTATCGTGGCCCCGCCAGGCTACTCGGGTTTAGTATCAGACACACTCCGTTTTGTGCACAGGCTGATTTAGTAAATAAGAGGGCGGATAGATAGCGCAGATGGTTTGAAGTGTCGGGTCAGATTATTTCATGGCTGGATACAGTAGTAAAGTTCATTCTGACGGAAAAGCCTGATATTATTTTCACAGATACCCCCCTCCTCCTCCCTCTCTCTCTCTCTCTCTTCCTCTCTATTTCTCATGCATGCGCACTCATGCACGCACCACACACTCGAGCTTGAATCCCCTTCGGGTTTTTTTGCATGAATTATACGTGGACTCTTGATGCGGTGGTTATGAAATGCCTTCTGCACATGAAGCTGTTCATTCTCTTAATGGAGAACGCATCTTCATTACGCATTAAAAATAAAAAAACCTTAACAATCAAGAATTTGAATATCATCACTTAATGCTGATGGGGAAAATACATCCAAAAAAATATGCCTGCTTGGTTTAAAACAAATAGGCTGCGTCATCTTTAGAAATTTTCTGGCATTTAATGGAGGAGAAATGTTAATAAAATAAAATAAAATGAAAAAATTATTAAGTTAACTTCTGACTGTCGAGGTCGCCAATCATTCAACCATATTTTAACACCAAGCAGTAAATAAAGGATAAGAGCTCCATCAGATGAAGCAGTGGAAGTAAATTGTGAAGGCGACTGACAAGGTGCTGGCCTGAAATATTTAGCTGCATGTGAATATTTCATTCCTGCAGGCTTCTCGTCCCAATCTAAATTTACAAGGACTGCAATACTTTCTTTTTTTTTTTCCTCTAGGAAGCGCGCATCAATAAAACATGAACGAGTTTTGGATCGCTTAAACGGAGAGCTGGAAATAACAATTGTAGACCATGCTGTGTAAGCAACACGTCTGGCTTATAGGCACGTTTAAATCATTTATAACATGAAAAAAATAGAAAGTCTGGACACGTTTTTTTTCCCGTTCCTCATAGTGAATTTGTACTTTAGTGAGAATAAACAGGTGTTCTGTGCGTAAGAGTCTAATGGAAAAGATCGCAAATAGACCCTTTTCGTTCTATTTTCATTTTTTAATTGCATCGTGGTGGTGCTTTTCATTCTTTTTTTTTGCATTTTACCCTCTTTACGCAGTGATAAATGTTACATGTCATGTTAAATATAATCAGTGGTTATATCACAGTGAGTTCAGGCCTATGTCACTGCGTCGGAAAGGCCTCCTGACACCAATATCTCCGCACATTCAGCACAGCAACACAGTGGATCTCATTCAAACACGTCTATTTTTTCTTTCTTTTGTCCATTTGTTTCATGCATCCATCTGCCATCCCTGCACTGCTCAGTCACACAGAACAGAACTCCATGTTGTTATCTAACATTAGATTTCTATATTAGATCTGATATTTCTCTCATCTGTTTTAATGGGTTGTAGCTACACAGATAGAAATAATATGTAGACACCTTCTTACCAAATTCCCAGAAATCTTGGATTAGATATCAGGTGAAGAAGATTTAAATCCAAGTGGTGGCGTTGAGGTACAGGAGGAGGCAGGAATACTGTGACCCAGGCAAAACTGTGGCCTGAAAAAAGAAACAGAAAGTTAATTCAGCACTTTTCTGACAGCAGCAGCAGCAACAACAACAACAAAAAAAAACATCTGCAATATTAGTTGCAGGGTTGTTTCACTGATTTGCAGTAGTTTTACTTTTATCTTGTCAACCTTCGGCAGATGTTACAGACAAGCAAAATGAGTTTTATTGCAATAAATAAAAGCAAAATATTAAACTTATGATTTTCATTAAGCATTTAGAAAAAAAAGACACATTTTCACTGACCTTTAGTAAGTGAGTCTTTCATCAGCTGCAGTTTCCAAGTTCAAGGAGGCTCAACATTTTTACCTTCGTATCAAAGCAAAATAACATTAGATTCTCATTTATCATTGTGCACACACTTACTTATTACTTTAACAATTATGAGCTTCTGCAGTGTGGACTACCTCTGTACCCATTCTCATATGATATATTCTTTGCTGACTTTTATTGATGCAATTGCAAGTTTAGCTCAGAAGAACCACAAACAGGGAGATTCTCATAATTGTCTCTCTGTGTTCAAGTCTGGTTTTAACTTATGTCCAAAAACTAATGGCCTGTGTGGATAAATGAAGTTGAACTGAAATCTGGAAGTGCTCTGTAACACCTCACATATAGTGCAGCTGCAGTAGCTGCTGTCATGCCAACAGCTACAGATTCGCTGCATTAAATAGTTTGACAGTATCCTTGGCAGAGAGGAACAGCTTGATATATGACTATTTCTCAAGAAGGGCAACAGCTCAAGTGACAAGTAGCTACACAGAGAGGACTACAAGGTGAAGAGAGGTGTAGAGAACCTTGGTGCAGACCACTGCTCAGTTTCCTCCCAGGTTATCATAAGAGATGAGTACATTTACTTTGCGTCATCATTAGCATGTAGCTGGGTCGTAGCTTGCCCTGGGCAGAGGGAGGGAAGGAGTGGGGGAACAGTTACATGCGAACAGGCTGGAAATGACCCAGATTCCCCAGGATCACTGGAGCAGACGAGACGCTACAAGAGCCTGTCACCAACAGCCATCCTGCCACTATCCCATACAGACCTACAGTACCTTCCTCTGCCCATCTGCTCTCCCCCCCACATCACTGATGCTCCTCGTGTCCATAAGCCCAGTGAGATGTATGCAAACATGCACACAGGCACAACAAAGAGTTTGCTCACAACAAACACCACTGGTAAATGTCAATCTGACTCAGAAACGCATCATATCACCTCGGTGCACTTTCACTGTAAATATCCTCTGATCTGTTTGTGTAGAAACAGCATTCAAACATCATCAAGAGAAATCAGGCAGTGAACGAAAACAATGCACAGTATATTGCTAATTGCCTGCACGGGGCACTTCTGCGTGGCAAAGATGGATGATTCAAACATTTCTGTGTCTGTTCTCACTGCCGCCTGCTTGACTGAGCTGTTTTGTTGACTTCTCCCTGCACAACAGAGCGTTTTAACTTCGAGTCAGCTGTCCCGGCGCAGGATTAACTTTCCAATTAAGATATCATGTCAGCAACACCACCAATAACCCCTGGATGACCCGGATGTATTTAAAAGGCCTGCCTCATGCGGCGGGAGTTAAAGAGGAGTCACTTCACTCATATGTTGCCTCGTGGCTCCACGGTGACAGAAGGGTTAAGCCAAAGCTCTTTCAGAGTTGTGTTTTCAGACCCATTTGCCCCCGGGGGCAGCACTAGCTCTCGATGCTACGCTTAATCTGTGGATTTGTGGTAACAGAGAAGACTTCTTATCCACTGACCCATTGGCCCCTAGTGTACGTAATCCAGTGCCTTTCAGTCACACAGCCCTGCTGACACGGATAGAGGAGAGCCAGAACACTACAGCAGTCAGTGTGGGGGCGCACACACATGCCAGCCCTGCCCTGACACACATACTGTTCCCCCAAGCTTTTGTTTCACAGGGCATCTAATATGCAGCACAGCCAGACTGCTGTTATTATAATCAGTGCACATGATATTTGACCTTATACCTACTAAGCCAATTCACATTGGAATGGTGTATAGAATATGTAAATGCATAATGCCTATTTCAGAGCTGAGACATGACAGCAGCACTGAATATTCATAATGGAGTGTACATTCTCAATGCTAATATGAAAAGAGTCATTTATCCACAGAACAGTGCATCATGCACACAGTGAGGACATACAAAGGCCCTGTACCTTGGTCAAAGAGATTTTCTGTTGTGTAAATCTCTGCAGTGCTTCTACATATTACAAAAGGCTTTACCAACCATCTGTGGCCTGCAAATGTAACTTCATTGAATCCTGCTATTGTCAAGCAGCACAAATGTGAGATCCTATATCGAAGGTTTTTTTTGCCAGCATCTCAATGTTTTATCTTCCCTGCAGGTCGCAAATGTAAGCAATGGGACTACATTTGGCTGTTGGAAACAAACAATACAGTGAGAGTGAACCTCGAATCCTTGGCAGAAAGCCATTAGGAATACCTTGAAACCTACCCTTTTTTTTCAAAAACACATTTGCAGAGCATGTTATAGAGTGCATGCAATTATTACATCCATTCCACTCTTGAATGCAGTCAATTTCTGGCCAGATAAAGGGCTAAATGAAACTAGGGAGAGTGCATGGTGCACACAGCAGCGCTTTATATAACCTGTGTTTGTGAGTGTTTGTGTAAGAGGCAGAGCAATAGCGGGCAGAAATTGCAAATGAACAAATGCATGCATCACCTATAGCACTTGTACATAAAGTGATTGTGTGTGTGAGGCAGCATTTTGCTGTTAGAGCTAAAATGCCAGCCGGGTAATTATACAACATGCATGAAATTGAAATTGAACGCTTTCTACATATGTTAAATTGGCCTCCAGTTGTTTTCAGTCACTCCCTTGTTTTTAGCCACAAGCATCAAGTGTAACAGTGAATGAAAGTAAACTGTGCAAAGTGTAGTATTTTCTACGACGCCACACAAGGGTCCAGCTGTCAAACCTGAGTGCTGTATGAGAAGATATATAAAAAAGAGAGAGAGAGAAAAGCTCCCAGTGAATGTCGTGCATTGACGCCACAACAGACAAACTGTCAAAACAGGTGGGTTGATTGAATGCTTGGTCTTTAGACCTTCCTCTGCAGCCACCCACACACTATCTCTGTGTCCCTTTATCTGTTTTATTCACTAACACACATTACAATACAAGAGGCTGGCAATAGAAAAGAATGAAGGCTTCACTTTTACACAACAACTAAATGATCACAATTCAATCAATTATTGAGGTCTAATATTATACCTGTACATTGAAAGTTTCTGATTGTAACACCATTATTGCCAGTAACAAAAAAGAAAGCCTCTGAATAGTTTCTTACTAGGAATACACACCTACAGCAAACCTCTTGCCTTGATTCTGTCCAGAAATGTTCCCCATAGTCTCCTCACTGCTTTCTTCACCGGTGGGGACAGTGGTCACCGTCTCCTAAAAAAAAAGAAAAAGTAAAAAATACTGCCCATGTCATAGGATCTTGACGACACCCAAAGGTGACAGGAGTCAAAACTCATCACAGTCAGGAGGTCCTCTGGCGCCAGGGAGCTACATGATGCGTGAGTCGGGGCACAGGTCACAACGCCGCAGCAAAGCCGCCTGGGCCTCACCTCCACTTCACATTGTCTAAGACCCTCAGCTCCTACACACACGCGCACACACACACACACACACACACACACACACACACACACACACACACACACACACACACACATACAGCACACAAACATAACACACATGACTGCCAATAAATGTCTCCTCTAGCAACATACTTTGCTCTTTTGTCTGCACTATCACAGCTTTTTCTGCAGTGACCTTTACACGTATCTCTTTAAGATGTGCGTGATTTAATGTGTTGTATGCGAGTAGGAAAGAAGAAGGAGGAAAAAAAACACAGCCAGTGCTACAAACACTTCTGCTTTCTTGTGCATATACAGTACGACGTGCAGGATTAATGCCTTGCATTTACTTCTAAGTATTACACTTCACTTCACATATTCAGGCAATTTGACAGAGAGAGGGAGAGAGAAAAATAAAATAAAAACAGAATGCTAAATTGTATCTATTAGCTTGGGTAAAATGATTCACACTGAGTCCCTTCACAGTGGATTCACCCTGAGGCAGAAATTACTTTATAGTAAAAGCTACTCTCATCGCTCCTATACTATCAAGAAGACTTCTTTAAGTTGATTAGCTTCCATAAAACAGGATTGTTTCTTCGACCTAGTGTTTATTAGTGCCAACCACAGATGAGCAGCAATCTGCGAGCTGCGGCGAGGCTCACACCACAGAGGAGCTTCTGAATACAATGCAGCACTGTTACGCTCAGGGTTTATTGAAAAGTGAGGATGTTTTCATTGCCTCAGGTTGGTTGTTATTTTCTAATCAAGGAGCATATTCACTTTCATCCATTTAATGTGGTTTGAAATAAAAAATAATACATTTTTGTCATTGGACACAAAACATTATTTTAAATCCTGCAAAATCTGCAGCAAACAACTGCGTCAGCGTGAATTCTGCTTGTAGATTTGGATGAAATTGTAGATATGGCAACTATTAGGGCCTGTATCGGACCTAAACTTGTCAGTAATAATCTGCCTGCTGGTTGAAAATGGGGCACCAACTCAGATTCAGGAGATGTCACCACTATGAGGAGTCCAGGCCGGGGATATCCTGGATTTCTGGACTCTTTAATGTCTGTCAGCTGTACTTTATTGATGGCTTATGTCAAATGCCATTCTGACAGAGCTCATTAGGATGAAGGGAATCGTCTAGGTAGAGGCAGGAGAAGGCAGAGCTGGCGAGCTGCCTGATCACTGTGTGCACAAAGCTCACCAGTGTACCTAGAGGGTGATGCCTCTGACAGGAGTTAGCTGACAGGGCTGTGTGTGTGTGTGTTTGTGTTTGTGTGATCCACAGAGGAGGGGGTAACGTGGGTGCAGAAAGAAAGTATATGTGTATGTGTTGATGTCATTGCTTGAGTTACCGGGTGTCACTGAGCAGGTCTCTGCTTGATGCCAAGACTCCAAACACAAGTGACAGGCTGAGAGTCATCTCGCTTTCGCCACTCACACATACTCAAATATTTATCCGTACGCAGTCCTCTCAGTGCACTGCGTGGCATCAGCAGTCTTGTGCTACAAGGACAAGGCCCTGTGGAGACTTCAGGGACCTTGAGAAGATGAGTCAAATGATTTCCTCGCTGGTCCCTGCTCTTCTCTGCCACACTGTAACTCTAACATCCACGAAAAGCCTTTTAAAAAGACACAAAGATGACATTTTATTTGCAGCTCTATCGTCACTCGTGGTATGGCTACTCGTATAGGAAAGATACATTTTACACATCGTCATTCAGTGATTATTCTCCTGTAGCCTGCAGCCTGGGTTTCATACTACTCTAAACAGCTGAATCCGTATTTGCTATGGCCAGCGGCATTGCTGATGAGCTCAGACTGTTATGTGACATCTTAATATACTGATTAAAAATGCATGTTTGGAGGGTAAGCAGAGGGGTGCTCTGGGTGCTCCTGCCAGGGAAGATTAAATCATTCTACTTAACAGGCATGCTGGGGATTCGGGTCAATGTAAATGAGCAAGCTTTAAGACACAAAAGTCAGCCGTGGATTTTCTAACAAGAAAAAACAATAATATCAAAGCAAAGATCACCGGATGTGATTAATAAAAGGATCACGTGTATGGTGAGCTGTGGTGATGGTGATAAGACAGTGCTAAGTCATGCTGAAACCAGCCAGAGCGACATTTGAAGACATTAACGTTTCATTCTCAGTCGCTTCAAGAAAAAAAAAGTCTCTTTTAAATTAGATATAAAGGTTGGATTCAGTCATGAAAGGGAGATAAATGCATCACAACAGCTAATATGGTGATAAAAAAATGTGATATAAGTTTGTTGGCGATCTCATCAGCACTCAGTTTCATTAACATCCTGCCAAACAATTTGGCACAAGGCAGCACAGCAGCACTGATAGCAGCAGGGAGGCTGAGCCAAAAAAACTCGACACTGCTTATACCATCTTATCTTAGAAGTTGTGTGGAGCCTCGCCAGAGAGATGCGGCTGCTAATCCATTCAGCCAAAACAAGTGTAAATACAGGGTTTGAGCTGAGCCCATCAATAACCGTCACTCTTTCTTTGTCAGACACAAACAATAATACAGTTTAATTTAAAACGCACATTTGTACAACCTGTGAACAGACAAAAGAAAAAAAAAGAAAAAATACAGAGTTTAGCTAACTGAATTGAAATATGACATAAAATTGTATTGTTTATTTATTTATGGATTTGTCAGATTTCTAAAGGTCTGATTGCTTAAATATTCATTAAATAATTCATATAATACCTGTAATTTTGACGCATTTTCATGTTCATTTTCCCTAACTCCATCTCCATATTTGACAGCTAATAAATGATAACAAATAAATAACACTGTTACTGAATTAAACAGAATTTATCAAAGAGCTGCAAATGTAATTGCTCAATATTACAGTTTTTGTTTTCTGTTCAGTTTAATGAAATATGCCCAATCAACACTTTAACTGAGTCACTTGCAGTGTCGACTCAACAGGCTAATTAAAAAAAAAAAAAAAAAAAAAAAAAACACAATAGCCAAAATAGAGACAATTACTAAAGTCACTATAAATATTCAAAAAGTCCAGAAAAGATGAGAAAAATTAATGGTCTATGTGCAATAATGCCACAAGTGGTTTGACTTCCTCTGTGAAAACAACATATGTCAGGTTCTTTAGCTAATGCAAGCTATATCAGAGGTTATTTTACTATCAAATGTGAAGCCTATATCTTGCTCCTGACAGTTTGTCAGCCTTCCACATATAAAGGGATGCCATTGTATACAGTATCTTTCTCTTTTTTTGTACCTCAGTGGGTTCCTGACAGTTTTTAGCATCACCATTTACAATGTTCCGAATGCTTTTAGAAACACTGACTGTCATGGCCTTGTGCTGAATAATACAGCTTTACAGAGAGCAAGGGAATTTTCCTCAGGGCACAGGTGTGCTCTGATAGTCTCATAAGCCCCTGGCAGCACAAAGAAAGAAAGATGCTTCCTTGGTGAAAAGGAATAGGGAGGCACAAGGTGGAGAAACAGATCAACAATGGCTTCTTCGTTTGGGTGTATTCGGTTTTGACCTTCAGACGGAGCTTTGAATAAATGCGACACCGAGGGGGAAATCTAAAATCCCGATGACCCTGAGTCTCTAAACCCCTATGCTGGCTTGGAATGAATACGTGATGTTCAAAGATGTAATACGTTTTCAGACAAACGGAGAGATGAAGTGTGCGGGTAAGGCCTCTCCATAATCAGCAGCACCAGCAGCTGCAGTCACTTCTCTTTATGCATTTATACCCTTCAAGACAGAAGTGCCGCAAACATATACCTAAAAATGATCATAAAAATTCATAGGCATTGTGCCTGTCATGCATGTGGCTCTGTACTTGAGTGTAATGTCTTAAAAAGCTATACAACCACCTACTTTCTTGCACAGTCTGCTGGATTATGATTGGATTACTTCACTACAGTTACATAAATATTTGTGGACATTTGACACTATTATTGACTCAATTTCCAATATGTCTACAACTACTCTCTTAACATCTATCTGCTGAAGGGTCAAGTGTGGCTGTTTGGGGCTAAGATGCTTGACATGCAGTGACAGGACTGATAAGGTAAGTGGTCAGACTGCTAAGTCAGGGAGTCAGAAAATAGACAAGACACATATCAAATGAGGGGAGAAGCTGAAGGAAGTGTTTGCTCAGGAAAATTCAATGAGTCAGTTGGAAATAAAATGTCCAGTAACCTCAATATTGGGGTTTAATTGCAGTATGAAATTAACCTAAAAACATACACAGTGTAGATTGTATTTGAAAATATCAATGTTTCAAAGGAAAAACCTCCTAAGCAGCGATGCCTGCAAGGAGGTGGGGGTTCAGAGAAATCCTGCCTGTCCTTGTGTGTCACTTACCAGCCACAGGAAAAGATTTTTTTTTTTTTTTTTTTTGCTGATAGCGCAAAGTGTCTCCATGAGGCTAATACTTTATGTCAGATTCTACACTAACTGGCACATTAGAAAGAGGGGATCTACCTTTACTTTCTCAAATAAAAGCATATTTTCCTCTTTTACCTCGGCAGTTAGCAGCAGCAGCGAGGTTTTTCAGGATCAACGCGGTTGAAAAGCTGATGACTAGGTTCTTAGTAGGTGCTAGAGGTGTAGTGTAGAATCCTCCATCATTCACCCTGTTTTGTCTATTTTCTCTTCATTTTATTATCCACACTTCAGCAACGAGGAGGGCTGGATGATAAGTGAATTGATGGCAGGGTGGAGTGGCGGTGGCGGTAGAGGGGTGGGATGGAAGAGCAAGGAGGGGGTGATAAGCAAGAAAACAAAACAAAACAAAAAAAAGGGAAAACAGACAAGGAGTGCCAAGCTCTGAAAACTGGCATGCTGCAGTTGTGTGTCAGTCACCTAGCAACAAGTACCACCCATCACTTTACCCCCCGCTTCCCCATCTCCCGCTGCGCTCTCTAATTCAACAAATCTGCTCAGAATGTATGGCTGCTCCTCTAACAAAATGTATTCTGCGCTGGGGGCTAAGGATGTGGGCCTCCGCTGAACACGCCACTCAGCTGCCCATTGACCACCGGGGCCTTTCTCTGCACACACTAAGGAGCGAGGGACAAAGACCCTGAAAGCAGGGGCAGCTCCACAGAGAAAACATTTGCTTGTAATTGTGTTTGACTGCATAATGAAAATGATGTTCTTTTTTAATTTGGGCTTGTTAAGGCCACACTATTTTCCTTTGGTCACCTGACTATTGTAAAGAACCAACCCCTCACTTGCCCTATGGGGCACAGAGGGGGGAAATATTGAAAATGGTCCAAAAGACCTCCCCACTCTTTACTTTAACCCCTCTTGTGTTTCAAGTGTTCTCTGGTAAAAACATAAATATGTAGACTCTGTTCATTACAGGATGGGAGAGCATGCTAGAATGAGTTCTTTTTTTCATTTCTACAGAGAGGATAATGACAGCGAGGCACACACAGACGCACACACAAACACCAATGGGAGCGCAGCAATGCTTGTCCTGAGTTGTGAAGCATTGAGAAGGTTAGCATTCCTGGTCCTACTTCAGTGAAACAGGCCATTAGTGGGAGCATCGGGCTAGCACCCAAAAGAGTGCTTCAATGGACACATTCACATCCAGTGATTATTTGCACTTTTTAGACCCCGATTTCCTGTTTTATTAATGTGTGTTTTCCACATTCATTTGGCTTTCTCCTTTTACTGCTCACTGCTCTCCTGTGACCATAGGTGAGGAGCGTTCAGATGAAAGTCTGGGCCCTGAATAGAGAAAATTTAAAACACCCTTTGGTTTAATTGTGGTTTGAGAAGGCTGCACTGTGCCACATTTTGTTAAAAAAAAAAAAAAAAAAAAGCCTACCACTGGCTTTCTTTGGTAATTTTTATGTCATGCTCCTTTATCATTTCGGTCATGTCACTTACGATTTATGTCAGAAGCTGATGTGTCTTCGAATCCCTCAAGGTTTCCATTTATCCTTCTTATGGACATCTATTCAGTGATTTAATTGGTTTAAGTTGGGGTCCCGTTTTCACGGTCATCCCTGGGAAACCCCTCGATAAAGCGTGAGTCCTCTGAGAGGTCACAGGTAGAAGAAAAAGGGCTGACCTCTTCTCAGTGATATTCAGGCGTGTGCTCCGGGTTTCTGTCCTGAAGGCTGGGCTGCAGCGTTGGCTCGTGTGACCCTGACGATGAACCGAGGCCTTCTCGACAAACAGCAGCACCCTTTCTCTGCAGGTGCAAACATCAGTCATTCATGAACCCAGCTCATGTTATGAAATGTCACAGTATTTGTAGAAATAAGAGATCATCATTCAGCGTGCTATGTTAAACAGTCACCTGAAGCTCACTGCTGTCCAGTTTATCTTCTTATATATAAGGTATATAAATTCAGGGCTTCATATGATTAAAATCTTCCATCACTCTATATGGAATCCTTTAAGAACAACAAACGCTAAGTTACCAGTTTAGCTTAAAACCTATGCAATCCAATGCAACAACACTGCATTAGATTGAAAATAATCCTGCTTTCATAAAGATTAAAATGTTTTAAATAGCTTTTTTTTCAACTTCGTGAACATTTTCTGTTGAACTTTACTGTTATGTTTAATGTCTTGCTCACTACATTGATTTAAGTGAGGGAATGCTAAATATTAAAGACATCCTGCAGTATAATACAACAACTAGGACTCTGAAACAGTCTCCACAACTGAGCACAATGTCCATAAAGGCTGAGTAGATTGCAAGAGTTTTTTTCATTACACTGCAAACATTTAGCACACAATTTACAAGACAAACTTTTACGTATTTTACCCATTTCAGTGAAGTAAATTCCAGTCAAGTCTAAAAGCTTCTTTGTATGTATGTGAAAATTCTGAAGATGTAATGTTGCCATAAAGCAGCCATGATCAGTGATTACCTACAATGGATTTATGCAACCACAGATATTAAAATGATTATTATTTTGGTAGAAAATATGGTCCAACCTGTGTATATATAAAACCTGACTACAGCTGAAAGGATCCCTGGAATAATAGATTTATCGACTGACAGAAAATTATTCAACAACCCACTTGATGATTTTAAGTTTTGATATTTTTCAAGTTAAAAAAAAGCAAAATATTTTCTGGTTCTGACGTGACGATTTGCTGCTTTACTCCATTCAGTTGTAGCTGAATACCTTGAGTTTTGTCATATAAAACAAGCAATCCGAAGATGTCACCTTGGGCTCAGGGAAATCTGAATAGGCATTTTCAGAATTAACTGACGATTTAGAGATTAAACAACTGATTAATTGTGCCTATAATAAGCAGATGAAAGGATAATGATAATAAATGGTAGATATCAACCAACCCTTATTTGGACCAAATGAACAAGAAGGTTTCACACTCCACGATGAGATAAATTTCTTCCTCAAGGTGTAAGTACTTTGAGATTAAAAGCAAATCTCCTCACAGCTTGTTCTGTGCTGTTGAGGCTGAGCACGTGGAAAGAGTGAATAGTCTGAGGGGTCAGACGGGACTGACTTAAGTCGAAGGATGCTGTCAGACTGGAGTGGCTGGAGGGTCTGCGGTAACACCCCTCACACTGAAGATTAACAAGTTTCAGCAGCCCAACTGACGAGGCCCCCGTTTTCATTTGTTTCGTTTTTGAGTGTCAACAAGTGAGCGCGTCTGTCTGTGTGGGCATTTTCAGGACTTTCACCATAAGGACTCCAACTCTGACACCAATTAAAGAGATTATGTCTTAAGATGAGAGGAAAACTATAGGCTAGTCGTGTGTTAGCGCAGTGATTGCTTTTGACAGGGTCACAGGGTACCGTGCAACAGTGCATGACCTCGACAGGACGCTGCTGCTTTTACTGGGATGAAAGCAAAGAAAAAGAAAGTAATTACTTTGCAGACACTGAGACCCAGAGCTTCGATGGATGAATGTTCACCCTCAGTGACAATGAAAATAGATTATCTGACATGGCAAAAAAAGCATGTGTAGATATAAGGAGTATGTAAAAGCCAATAATAACATTTCTGAGCTGATATGGCTGCAGATCTCCTTTCAAACAGCTTATATAAGTCAGCATGAGATGAATAAAATTGGAATAGGTTTATGTCTGAAATAAAGTAACTATATTTATACCAATTTGCTTTTCATGACTCTTGAAGGTGCATAATAATTAAGTTCACAGTAATCTGGGCGTCTACGAAGAACCATGGTGCAAATTTCATAACACAAATGGCTGTATGTTTTCTATTTTCACTGTCATTCACACAACAGGTTTTATTATAATACATGACACCAAAAACGCATGAGCAGCTTCTGCCAGTCAAGTTGTATGTTCCTTATGAAGACTAACAGACTAAATATGACTTATCAACAAGGCCCAGGCCACATAATAAATTCTATGACTTCCCTGATTACTGTTTATTAATTGCAAAATTTTATAATGCAGCAAGTAGATGAGAAATAAAAACCTCCTGTAGTGACATTTCATACATGCATTTATTTTATCAAAGAGCTACAAAGGTAAACTGAAGAATATAATTTTTTTCCCTCGTTATAAAAGCTCAAACTAATTTTTAATCAGTAAAGTGGCATTTTTCTGCCTGTGTCATTTTTCCTAAAAGGTGACGAAAGCACAGCTAGCTTACTGGTTTTGCACTTTTCCTCTTACTCCTACTTCTAATAAGCAACAGCGAAAATAAATACATAGTGCTATCCCTGTAGCTGGATCATTTTCAGGCCATACTCTGGAAGTTTTTAATAGATTCCTACCTTGACGTGGAGGGCAGGTTCATCCTGACTCAGTTTTGTGCCAACAGAAGGAAACTCAGAGGCCTCCTCCTCCTCCTCCTCCTCCTCCTCCTCCTCTATATTTTCCTTTTTTTCCCTCCTTGTTGCGTGTTTTCATGTTAATTGGCAGCAGTTGAACTGTGAGCCGTAAATCAAGAAGTGCAGAGTGTATAATGAGTCGGACCACCCAGGAAAACTATTTTCTCTGCACTTTCTTAGCAGACAATGTGAGGATACTCAAGTGTGCCATGCTCCGAAAGCCATGAATGAACATTCACAAGAGCAGTACTCCCCTGCTGCCACATTTCCAGCTTTTTTTTTCTGCTGAGCAGAACATGAAGCAAGCTGAGACAGAAGTTTGAGGTCCCATTTTAGGCAATAAAATAAATAATTTAAATAAGAGCTAAACTATCGGAACACACAATTAGCCAATTAATCTATAAAAATCCCTCTAATTCTGAAAAAGGTGTACATTTAGGCCATTCATCCAAGATTTTCACAAAAGATCTCTTTGGTCTATTAAAAACGAGAAGATTTTGTTGATTATTTCACCAATATTAACCTTTTTTCCCCCAATACAAAGCAAGAGTTACATCTTAAATTCCACAAAGAAGTCAACTTAAAGCAGGCTTTGTGATAAAAAGTAAGAAAAAAATAACATAAAAAGACATTTCCCTTTACAAGTCCTTTGAAAAAAATCCACCAAAAAAATTCTTGCAATATGCCTAAAAAAAGTTTTTTTCCTCCATATAAGAGCAGATTCTCGGCACTGAAAGCAGTGCTATAATTGTCTTCCATTATGGAACCTCACAAAGCTAGACCATTGGCTACTAAAATACCAAGGTTAATCTTGATTAAATGTCTTTCCAGAGCACAAAAAGCATGTTTTACATAAAACATCCTTCAAGGGGATTGAAGCATGATGTTGGAAAAATATATAAAATATTGCTAATGGCAAGGCCAAGCATCCCAATTCTCAAATGAAAGGTATCAGAGATTAAAGAAAACCATTACAAATCAACACAGTACTAATATGTCTGTATCTGCCCTATTATCCTAAGCCCCAATTCCAGTCACACCAGGAAGCCAAAGCTGCAACTTTAGTCTCTCTTCAACGTACATTTTAAGACTTTACGTGAATGGTTATCAATGCAGCTGCGGTACTTGAGCATTTTCTGACTGTTTATTGTAAGAGACAAGTTTTGTATCCTTAAGATGTGGCTCACAATAGCCTAAATGCTGTAGAAGAAAAATTAAAACAGACTTACATTTTTCTTCATGTGTAGAATTCTTACATAAAAACAAGCTGTGAAGGGGACTATTAAATATAAGCTATTTCTACTACTTATAATTGAAATTCCTGATCATTGTCAAATATTAACTTGTATTAAAGAAGTGCAGTTAATTCAGCTGTATAAATGCTTCTGCACAAGCAGCTGTATCAAGGCTTCCTTCTCTTCTTTCCTCTGCTGAGCAAGGAAATCCTCCTGCAGGCTGAATACCCCTTGCCAGCGACTTTTGTTCTCTCACACATACCCCACACACTCTAAACGCAACATCCTTCTGCAGAGGGAGAGAAAAAATATATTTCCTCCCACACCTGTTGATGAATTGTGTCTGTGTATAAGGCTCAGACAGGGCGATAACATGCGTCTTTATACAACCGCTCGGGCCCAAAATAGTAGTTTCCTCACACGGGTAGTGGTGAATAGGGAAACTCTTTTCACAAAAACAGCAAAGAGACGTGAGGCCAAATTAGAGTAATCTTCATTGACAAACAGAAAATAATTCCCAGTTTGGGCAGGAAAGTCATAAGATGCCTTAATGACTGCTGCGTAGAAGGAAAAAGGGCTGTTTGTGCTTTGTGCCTGGTGGCTGAATGGTGCTGAATTTCTTGCCAACACCAGCTGAATGGCATGTAGTTTTATTCTACTATGAATGTAGGGGAAAAATATTCAAAAGTTATGCTTTCCGCTCCAAATTCTTACATTTAACAGTCCGGTTATGTTTCCAGGAGCATTTCTTTAAGAGATATAAACATATATATATTTCCAACAGCAGTAGATGCACAATAAATATAAAAGTGGAGCATTGTTCTTCACAACAGAACCACAGACTTCACGTTGGCAATGAGAGCATATCAGATTTTTTTCTTCAGGGAATCTCAGAAATGTAAAGAAAATTATTCTCAGCTTCTTCTTTTTCCGAAAGTATAAAATTCAACCATCATTTTTCTCCTACAATGTCTAATTTAAATGTCTTTGTATACGACTGTGGGGAAGCCATGCTGATTAAAAGTACACAAAATTGGAGATAAGTTTTCCAGTTGATGAATATCAAGCTACAAAATCCTTCTCTCCATGATGCTGTTGCCAATTCCAATTACATGATATTGTGTTTACAAGGCTGAAACGTACGTACTGTGCAACAATACAACTACGCTATGACCTTACTATTCAGAAAAACACATACAGATATACATGCAGCCATCTGATAAACAAAACTGAAATAGCTCTGGGTTATTCAGCAGTTTCATTTTCAGAGTATGGCTTCGCTTTTGTTTTCTTCTAACTCCATGAAGTTAATTAAGCTCAACAAATGAACTGAATATTTCATTTGCTGGTATCAAAGACTTGCCTAGAGTGTGATCTCACGAAAGAAACTTTATCTACTTTTACTATTTTTCATTGTATGTACAAAAAAAAATCTGAAGATAACGTGAATACATCTGCAGTATTTATTTATTTTTTTTAATTGTCAAAGCAGAGCCTAAACCTGATAGGTACAGTGACAGTTTGGGACAGAATTTATGCTTATGCAGGATTGCTGTGCAAGCAGGAATTACTGCTGTATTGTTTAAATGAAAGG
Organism: Amphiprion ocellaris; assembly: GCF_022539595.1. Classification (NCBI taxonomy): domain Eukaryota; kingdom Metazoa; phylum Chordata; class Actinopteri; family Pomacentridae; genus Amphiprion; species Amphiprion ocellaris. Next base: position 15,031,933 of record NC_072785.1, read on the forward strand.
CAGTGGTATAATATAGAGAACATCAGTATATCAGTATATCAATTCAGAGAGGACTTTAACAAACTAGGGGACAATTTAGCTCATTGATATGCAGAAACGAATCTTGAAGGCTGACATTTAGTGTCACGTACTTTTCATTCAGTGTCTCCATACAATGAAATCATACAAACGCATAATTTCAGAAAACTCAAGTGTCATAAGCCCGGCAGCTTGGGTCCTGACCTTTTCCATTCTTGTACTCTGCTTAATTTGTGTGAGAAATCGAAATGCACCTGATAAGAATGATTGTATTTATGTGAGGTCAGAAAAGAGACTTAGTAGGGCACAATGGCAGAGACCGAAGGCACTTAAGTGTTTTGATGTCACAGAATATAATGAGAATAATTTGTTGCTGACCTAAAACATATAGCTATGAATGCATACAACGGCTTTCACATAACACAGCATACAATAGATGGACAGCTCAGGGTTTTATTTGTGGACACAAATTTAACACAGAGCAGTGAGTTAGACACTACGGTTGTTCCTATCAGCCCTTCAGGGCATGAACAGTACAGTACAGTTCAGTGTTAAATTTTGGACATAAGTGCTGATCTGCAGGCTGTGTTGGTTAAATGATCTGTGGTCATACAGCAAGACCTACCTTCGTTTGGAAAGATTCAGCCTGAAAACCAGCAACTTAGCTCAGCACCATTGTTCACCACAGAGTCATGTGGGGAGGTCTGTTGATTACAAAAGAACAACCGAGTTGTGTGATGGACCAAGAAAATTCAAGGAGTGCAGTCCACTTGTTTACTCTTGAGTCAAGCATATAGACAGCATGGGTGGTTGGATTGGGAAAAAAAGTGCGTGTAAAGCCTTGCTTAATGCCTGTTAACACTTGACATGATGACATGTCCTTCACATGGAGACTAGATTCACTGTAAGGAGGAAAGAATGGTTTTATAACAGTGGTCCAGTGGAAAACACAGCCGGAAGAGATAACTCTGCTGCTTCGAAGGCTCACAGCAAACATTACTGTTGTATTTATTGGCTTGATCTCTTTAAAAATGGGATTTACTGCTTCTAGTGTATGACGCAAAGGGAAAAGCACAATTTTACTTTTTGACTAAACTGTTCAGATCAGAAATAAAACTTGCGAAGAAATGCAAAAAAGCATCAAAAATACACACAAAGCTTTTAGCAGGAAACTCATATGCGTTTCGGAGTTTACAAACAGCAACTTCAGATATTTCAAGAGCTCAACCAGTGGATACCTTTGAGAAAATTAGAGGTGGTTTAGGAGCCATGACAGAGTATATTGTAAGAATACATCATATAAAAACACCACCTGTGCACTTCCACACTCTGAAAGGGCATTTACAGATATTTAATAAATCGTTCCTGCATTAATTAACATGTGATTCATGATAGGATGCTGCGTTTCTCAACTATTGCACAAAAGCTAATCTATTGAAATGCTTTCTAGCAAAGAAAGAGAACAAAATTAAGCCACTGCAGGTGACGTTAGCCTTATTCTACCTGGTGATGATGATGCTGTCGTCTATAATTTCCTTAAAGCCTGTGAAATGAATTTCACAGGTTCATGCTGCTCAGCTGCCTCTATCTGAGCCTTAGGCCTCTGCACTGTCCTCTCCTATCTCTGTAGCACATCTAACAATGTAATCTTTAATAAATGTAATGTCTGCTTTGCTGTCCCAATGTTCCAGTAGTGTGGACTAAAACAAGAGTAATAAACTATCTGCAGTCCAGGCACTTTGATAACATGATCCTGAGTCTGTCTGAGTGATGTTCTGCAACTTTGCTGAGGTTTAAGTTTCACAAACTGCTGCGATTGAGGTCTTTATCCTCCTTCATAATAACTTAACATCAGCATGTTCAGATAAATTTACATACATTATATGGGGATGGGGTAAATTGGCATCTCTGCGTAATCTTACACAGTATTTAAATAAGTGCGCAAAGTTGGAGACTGCACATACAGAACGGATGGCTAACTGACCAGGAGGAGATATTCATTAAATTTAACAAAAAGTCTACCTTTAAGTCATGGTGTGGAATGATGAGATGGCCATGACAGATATGGTTAAGTTCATCTTAAAATGAGTATATGAAAGTGAAATGTTGAATGACTAGTTGGGCGTATCAGATGTGTACGTGGACGTAAACCACATTCAAAAAAATGACATAATTATGGTGCTGGACAAATATGTGGCTCGACATCCTCTGATTATTCTTGTTTTAGCTGAAACCACGGAAGAAGAGGATGTCTGCGTCCTGGAGGGGAGGAGAAGAGCAGGATGAAGATGAGGTGAAGTTTATAGATACAGATGAAGATGAAGTGATGGCATGCAGGAGGAATGACTCAATCACCCATTGGCTGCATGCTACTAGAGGTCAGACAGCATGCAGAGGAGATGATAGATCAGCACGGGAAAAAAAGATCAAAACCTTGTGACATTATGATTTTAAAAAAAAAAAAAAAACAAGAAACAACACATTAATGGTTGAGGGACCACTGAGACAGCACGAAACCTCCATAATCAGTCAGGTACAATTCCATCCCAGAGTCAGAAAAGAGAGCATGCTGGAAAAGAGAAAGCGTTGCACAGGTACCAAAAGAAAATCAATTTGCTGTGAGTCATATTGATGTATCTTCACCATAAAGGCAAATAGTTGGTCTTAGACAAATGTATTAACGTAGAAAATTACTGGTATGGATTGACAGAAGACAGCAATGAAGGTACTGAACAAATACTGTATACCTTAAGCACTTTCAGAGACACTACCAAAGAAAACGCTTACAATTGGATATTTAACCTGTGTCAGATTTAATCCATTTCACACACCTAACGGCAAGCTGTGAATTCTACAGTTTTGTTAAGACGTCAATGATCACTTCTGAAGCTGTAGTTTGTAGTAAATACCACAAAGTGTTTCAGTCAGTGGAGGCATCTACACACTGAAACATAAATGAGCATAATCCTGGGATAAAATGTACAATGGTTCACATTTGTTTCACCTCTTTTTAATTGCATTTTGTCTGAGTTCACAGGTAGAGTATTTCCTCTTATGTACAATTAAAACAAATACTACAAAAGGAATATGTTGAAAATAAAGGTGGAAAACTAGAATGAAACAAAAATGTATACACCTGTGATCTTTTACAGGCAGGTTAGAAAACATATAGACTTAAAACTAAATTGAGTCCACCTTAGATTTCCAGTTAGCCTTACTGCCTGTTATAAAATGACCTGTGAACACCCTGACTTTTTCAGTTTTGGACCTAACAGCTGTATCTATTTACAACTCTGTATGATGGCTCCACATGTCAGAGAAGTCAGAGAGGAATTTCAGTATCTGAAAGCCAGAAAAAGAATACAGGAAGATTGGTGAGCAGCTAAAATCAGTGAAAACACAGTTGCAGCAGTAATCAGGAGGTACAGAACATGCCACAGTGCCACTAATCAGAGCTGCAGCGGCATCATCCTAAAATGATGCTATCGACTATGTATTACTTGCACTGTACAACTCTGGAAAACAGTGTGCTTCAGACTTGGCACAGCAGTTATGAGTGGAACAGCTCAGACTGAGAGGGACAGTGCATAATGTCAGCCTCTAAGGATGGTGTCCGAGAAAAAAAATTGTGCTTGGTGCTTGGCACAAAACTGCAAGATTATGTCTTGGTAAATAACATTTTTTTTAAAAAGCCTGATGAATATTGGCAGCAAATACTTTGATTAGATGAGACCAGGATGATTTGTTGGCTCAGATGGGGTCGTGAACCATAAACGGTACAATAAAGATGGACAGAGCGCCTGTCAAAAACTTACACTATCACTTAGTCCACCAGGGGCTAGCTCTAAAAAGCTCTGGCTCCATAGACCCCAATTCTACAAGAGAAAAACTAAAACTCGATAGACTGCTTTTCTGCTGCTCAGGATTTTTTTTGTCGTTAGTTTTCATGGTCAAAACAAGAGATCATGTGGCTGATCTTAAAATAAATCAAAACTGAATTTTATATAAAGCATTAAAGTTTTGGGAAGTTGGGGGCGTGGCTACTTGATTGACAGGTCGTCTGGATGAGGCAGCGTAGACAGTGTTTCACTGTAAACTCTGTTCTCCTCCTTTGGATTAATTCTAATAACTGTTAGTTTATTTATCAGTGGAGCAACAGAACATTTTCCAGACAGTTCTTCTGCCTGTTGGCTTGTTTTAACCAATTTTCTACCTTCAGCTGATTCTACCAGTAGACACTGAAAAGACTTGGTAAGTAAATGTTTATTTTCTTACGGTGCGGGTTTTAATGCACTTCATATGCAACTTTAGTGTCAGATATAATGTGTGCCATGCACTCTAGATGTTGATGGAGTTTATTTCTGTGTGTGTTGACCACAGAAGAGTTTAGCTCCACTTTTGGCTAGCGTTATCAGCACCGTGGGTAAACAGCAGAAGCCGGTAAATGCGGACGGGGCAGAGAATCCTTGGCTGTCAGTCAGTCTGACCAATCACTGTTCTCTGGCTCCAAAAAGGTAGCCAAGATGGCAACCAGCAAATAGCAAAACCCTGGCTTCATTTTCTCAGTGCAGAACCCAACAGGTGGCATCACAGTAGCTACGTCCATCTTTATTATACAGTCTATGGCGGGAACCCGTTCAGGATTACCACAGTGAATGCATAGTCCTGACAGCATAGCACAGAGGTGTGAGTTTGACGATATGGGGCCGCATGAGGGTAAAAAGGTGTTGAGAGATGACATTTTATTGATGGCACCATGATGGCCAGTGGATATACCAAAAAACTGACTGACAAGATGAGTCCCAGTCTGCAGAAGCTTGGCAGAAGAAGAATATTCCAGCATGATAACGATCCAAAGCACACTGCCAAAATCACAGAAGAGTTTCTAAAGAAGAAAACAGTAAAAAAAAATGATCTGGCCAAGTATATTGCCTGACATGAATCTAATAGAACACTTTTGAGGAATTTTAAAGCAAAAGGTAAACAAACACGACCCCTCTGACTCCGACCAAGGGCAGAACATCTCTCTAGATCCTGTTTGCAGAGAAAAGGTGAACATACAAAGTATTGAGAAAACAACATATTTTAGATTCCTACTGTTCAAAATAGAACTAACGCAGTTACTATAAGGTGATACAATTTTTAATCATTTGACATTTCATTGATATTGAACAGAGGTGAGCTTCTGTTGTAAACTGCACGTGACCACTGTTCTACTTTCCAACTGTGTTTACATTGTTTGTCATATGTTGCCATCCATTTTGAGAACTCCTCCTTACATACAGTAATTTTGCTGTTCCTGATAAGCCGCCAATTTGGCCATAAATCACAATTAAGTTAAGAGCAGCATGTAAAAATAAACATCAGTTGACAGGATTTGGCCAGATTTATATAGTTACTCTACTGACCTAATGTTGCAATTCTAAAAGGTTGGGGGAATGGCATGAAAGATTATAAAGAAAAAGAACAGAGTGGTTAAACCTGAAGAAGCAGATGGCAAGATACCCTAAATTGGAGGCCCTAGTGTGGGTCAAATTCAAAAATTGCAGGATCTTGCTTGTCTCAAAATGGCAAAGACCAAAAATGTGCCTCCGGGTTTAGAACAAGGTGAGACAGCACAGATGACGTCACATGTTTTAGAGAATTCCCTTCAGAGCTACATGGACAGCTAAGAAGTAATCATATTCACAAGTTTAAGAAGTTTCATTTAAAGAAACAAATCGTGTGTTTGCATTCAGAATTACTCACCAAAACGCAATGTATGTTCCCTTCAGGTTTAACATATGTGTTGAAAACAAGCAGTCTTCCTCTTCACCGCCTTTCTTGGTGTGTAACTGCCCCCAGCTGCATTTTGGAGGCTGGACATGTGCATCCATCGATACAGAACTGAGCAGGGACCCACACAGAAAAACACTGCTCCATAGCATTAATAGTGGTTATAAATGCAAGGTGTTCCGTAATACAGGTCCACTTAGTTTTCCATGAAAAATAAAGAAGCATAAAAATACCTAAAAAAAATTGCCATTTAGTTTATTAAAGATGAAGAAGAGTCGGCAAAAACATTGCCAAATCCTCCAATTGGGTATCCAACTCAAGACTGTGATATTGCATTGAAAGATGTTTCGGCTCTACTGTCAATCCCCTGTAGCTGTGACAAACAACTAGTCAGCCACTTGCCAGACAAGAGTTATTCTGAGACAGGTTTTTTTTTCTCCCCTTCCACACAATGAAATATGGATAAGAGCGGTGAGGATAGTGGGCAGCTGTCAACAAATTCCACAGCTCCCCGCCACCACTGATCAATCAGCCCCATATCTGAACCACAACAGCGGTGACCCGGTGGCTAGACTTGACATTAATCCTAAATCTTCCAGTCAGTGTGGAGGAATGACAGGATATAACACGGCGGTGGGAGCGAATGCTGATACAGGCTCTAACAAGCAAAGGTGCTGATGCTAATGAGTGTATCTGTGGCTCTTTAACGAGCCTGCATCATTTGATGTCCTAATTTACAATGAGCTGTGTCTCAGGGGTGCAGGATAATGAGCTGGACCGGGGTTCCCAGGGCAGCAGCTTGTGTAACCCATCTCATGCAGGGGACACTCTCTCCCACCAAGTGTGAGCGAGAGACAGAGGGGGAGACAGGAACAGAGAGAGCAGGAAGGACATATTCCATGTCTGTAGGAGAGAGGGGGAGGCTGGGAGGGAGGAGGACGGGGAGGTGGGTACATGTCATCCTCGCTTGATATGATTGTTTGTACACACCAATCATTGAATCGCTGCGTCCAAGTGAGAAAAGCTTGTGTTCTCTGTGACAAACTGACCTCGGGCAACAAGAGCACTCACAGAAAGAGGAAATGGAGAAGGAAAGCATGGCGGGAGGGGGAGAAGAAGAAGCTTTAGAGAACAGACAGCAATTGCTGCTGGATTTGATTGAGAAATGTCGAAAGAGCAATCAAAGGCATCTCTTCTCTTGCTTGAATAATGAAAATCTTTCTCCATTTTTTACTGAGCAACCTTGAGAAAAAAAAAGAGAAGAAAAATCTGGCTCCTAGTTCACTCCAGAGCAAATTAACAAACGTGGAGCTCAGTGACCTCAGTGTAGAGACCATCCACACAGAGTATGCAGTGTGCCCTACCACCCCCACCTCTTACTGCTGCGTCTGCATGGCTGCATTAGTCAAGCTCAAATGGGTTTTTCCGCCATGAGAAGCAGAGCATGACATGCGCTCAACAATGGCAGGCAGATGACGAGCCAGCTCCATTTGATGATGGCTTCTGCCGACGAAAGCTTTTTTCATTTTTTTGGATGTGGTGGAATACAAGGGCAGCGTGAATCATTATGGGTGCACAGGTGGCCCGAGATCTAATGAGTCACATTCTGTGCAGTCCTAATGTGCAAATGGCATAAAGAGGGACGCACACGGTCAAAAAACAGGCATGTTTTAGGTATGAGCTGGGAAACCTATCAGCTATTTTTCTTGTATTAAATCTAACACAATGCTAGATGCAACAGAAGTGTGAATTTCATGCTCTGAACTTGCTCCACAATTGGCTAACACAACCCTAACCCACAGTGACAATGAGTACAACAGCAAACATTCGGATTATGAATTCGTCATTACTTTGCTGCTCGGTTCCATTTATTTCATCGGGACATTATGACATTATGACAGTTTAAAAGTCAAGCATTAAAAGCTGCGATTTTAATGAAACTAAGAGCTGTCATGAACCTCCTCTGAATAAACAAGCACTAGCTGTTTTTAGCAATTAACTTAGAGCGAATTGTTTTCCACAGTGAATGCTTCTGCTGGTATTTCTAATCAGTCTTAGCTCTTAACACTGCCCCCCTCTGGCTAGGTGGCTGCCTTAATGGGTCATTGTTTTTGCATTGATCAGTCAGACATCGAGCCCCAAGAGAAATCTATGGAAAAACTATAGGAAAATGGTCGATCTAATAACAAATTCACTCTCATTTGGAAAAGTAAAAATCGATACAAATTTATATTTTTTAAAGTCACATGAGTATCCTCAATGTCTTTATACTGCATTAAAAGTCTAAACCTGCTTCGGTATCTTTGATTACACAAAATCATACTAAAAATAGCTTGTATTTGCATGCTAGTGCATTCATCACAGGAGCCACAACAATCCAAATTGTACCTGATCTATTAACTGCTCGCCACTGAGCACCATTTGAACATTTGACCTTCTAGCACAGCTCATGACATTATGTTGACATTTACAGTAATCCCTCCCACGGTTCTTAATCCCAGCGGCCGTGGACTGCCCTCGCCCATGCCCTCGGCTCAGGCCCCCTACATGTTCTCACCACATACTGACAGAAAAGGCAGAGAGACAAACGCAACTCTGATACTCGAACCGGTCAACAACACCCTCGTGCTTCAGAGAGCTCAAAGGGCTCAAACCATGCAATGGTGAAAGGGCTTGTTAATTATCATACACAAACTGAAGCATTAAGTTACCCACTGAGACTCAATAAGCAACATGACAGTGTGTTACTATTACATTTTAGTCAGAGCTCAGCGGCAGATTTTCCTGAAAAATAAATACCCGTTGATGTTTGAAGAGGCCACAAGGTCGTACATCAACATGTACAGCTGTTCTGAAGGTTTTTGTAGTACCCCCAATACCCTTAACATCAGGATGAGAAAATATACTGTCTGGTGCACCATGAATAAGATTTTTTAAACTCATTGAAGTTATGCCTCTATTTTCTTTCCTTCCTTCAAGTGGCAGGATGATGCAAAGCAAGTTCATATTCCAACAGATATTATCTAACTCAGCTTTTTCTGATGTGTTGTTCTTGATCTTCCAGTCAATCTTTGATTTCATAGTACCTTTACTACACTTTTTAGTTACATAATCTGGCTATGTCTACAAAACTGTGTTTTAGCTGTCAGTCACAGAAAGTTTCACTTGAACAACAGGCCCCGACAGATAAAAAGTGATGAAATGAGAGGTACAAGATGACAACCCATTTATTTAGTAATACATTCTGCAAACTAGAAATTTTATTCAAACTTCAAAGGCTAAAAAATGAAAGAAAGGAGGGAAAGAAAGGGGAGAAAATTTAAGGAGCAGGGAGAAAAATGCATCTATTCACAAGCAAGGAATGCAATTTGTTCAATCGACAACACAAATAGTACAATTTAGTTCAGGGAACAAAGCTTTTTTAAACATGTCTTTTTTTCTGCCATTCCTTTGGAGCTAGAACATAATACAAAATATACAGTTATTGAACTTTGTAAAATCACTCACAGAGGCCTCTGAGAAGCATTTGAATCAACATTGACAATACTTAACTACAGCACTCTAAAGCTATTCTTGAATGTAATCATAAATAGAGCAGACATGAATGTATGTATGCACATTTTGAATGCTTACGAGGTTACCATGTTAAAACACTTGCATTTGTTAAAAGTATGACATCATCTGCAATGGAAATTAAATAAGCTTTCAAGACCGAGATTCAATACGGTAACATGGAAAAAAAAAAACAGAATACAAACCGGCGATGTTTGAAAAGTTGTACCTTGTGACAACCAGGACAAAGTCACGTTGTTGATAGCTTAAGTACCTTAAAATGGACAAGATTTTTGAATCTGTCAGAGTGTAATGTCAGTGGCATTTGCCTCATAGTGTTTTGTGGAACAAGCATTTTAGGGGGCAAGATGAGATTGGGTAAGGCAAATCGGTGAGCTTATTTATGAGCTGAAAAAGGTCAGCAAAGTGAGGCTCAGGCCGCCCTGTAAGGGGACGAATAAACCACCACTGCTAAGGGTCACACAGTAAACGCCACAACTGAGGTACATCAATATGTACAAGAGGGCGCAAGCATTTAAAATCTCTTTAACATCTGCCAGGTAGTCCTCCATACAAGAATATACAGGATGGATTCCAGGCAACCAAAGGTAACTCTGTAAATAGCTTTATAATCTTTTTTCTACAATAACAATTTTCTGAAAAAAAAAGAAAGAAAAGCTGACTATACAGATGATCAGTGCATATGACTATCGTCATTTAGTCACACTTATTTTCTCACACATCTCACATTTCTAAAACCCTGAACTCTCAATACAATTATAGATTTGAGCTAAGTGAGCATCACACGAGTGGACGAGTAGGTGAAATTACACAGGTGAGTGTTTAAGGGGATTTGTTTAGGGTGGGGCAGCTTGTAGGACAAGGCCAATAGTGTTTCTAGCTCCTAAAACAAGTCATCATTTGCAGTAGCTTCTTAAATCATTACTCGATTTGTTAACATCAGCACAATTCAGTCAAACACTGCACATGAGCACAACCATATCCCATTCCAATAGATCAGTGTTAAAATAGGAGGTTCAGGGAAGGAAACATAAGAAAACATCTGTCATTAAAGTGAACTGCTTGACAAAAGACAAAAACACTTCCTATAAAGGTTATGAGGTATTTCAGTTAATGAAAAATAAAAATAATATATACTTGGGATAATTTTTTGTTCAGTTTAGGGGGAATAATGGTAATTTTTTACAAAATTGAAACAAAACACCCACATGGGGACAAATCATAATCAATCCACGGTCAGTATCTGCTAACATTCCAGCTACAGCAATTATTAATATTTAAAAAAAAAAAAAAAAAAAAAAAAAAAAAAAATTCTACAATCCTTATTCTGTAGAATGAGTGTATTGTAGAAATGGATGATCAACCAGCATTATCTAAGGGCCATGTCATGAATTCTAAATTGCAATGACAAAATGCAGGACAGGCCAGGGTCATGTGGTTGTCAACTGCCTCAACACATGAAGAAATATGTTTGTTCCTCACTAAGCTTGAAGGAAAAACGCATGAAATGTTCCTTTCAGAGTTATTAATACCTACCAGGTTTGCAAAAAGCAGCTGGGTGCTGACAAATGTTAGGTAAGAGACATTTAGTGCACTTACTTAACAGAAGCTATGCAGAGTGAAATAAATAGCTTACAGATTAAATATAAACTGCTTAGCTAAATTTAAAAAAAAAAGCATTTTCAAATACTTTGACCCCCTCAAACATACTAAACAAATTGAGTTTAAGCATTTTACATAACATGAAGTATACAAGTATTAAGGTAAGTTTTGTGGTAGAAATACAATATTGTAATTTCAAAACAAAGATGCGAATCAAAAAAACAATGTTGCTGTTCAGCTGTTTGTTTTGGTTGCAATTTGCTTTTTTTTATGGAAAGGAATATTCATGTGAAACTACATTTTCATGCAAAACACAAAAATCCGTTTCCTGATTTGACATGTTCACAGTTTTGAGTCAGCTACCACTTTACCTAAAAGGTACTGATGTTATATGTCTTTTTGTAGACGACTGTTTAAAGGTACCCCATGGAGTCTCCACTGTAAATACAACTAGGTTACATTCAACATTTATTAGCAAAATGCATTTTGCTTTAAGGCCTACCAACCTTTTCAATAACAAACACAACATTTTCATAGGCTTTTTTTGTGTTGTTTGAAATCAGCAGTTTAAACCTAATTTTCTGGTCCTGTAGAGTTTTAATGTGTCTTCATGCCATGTTACCATGACACCACCTGTTGATATATATACATTACTGCCCCCTGCAGTCAGCGGATGTACATTTCATGCCCCCCATATGTTTGTCCTGCACATTCGTCCTTGTTTGTGAGTGCTTGTAGAGCAAAGACCTGCTCATCAAAACATCTCTCTACAACATCACAGAGGTCAAAAACTCCACAGAGTACCTTTAAAAGCCAACTAATGGGAACAAACAAACAAACAAAAACCCTCCTGAAGTTCATCCTCAATAGCTTGACATTTGTCTTTAGCAGGGTTACAGCTAGATTCTCTTTAATCTGTGACTTTGTCTTTGGCATTTCTGCCATAAAAGCATATTAGAAAGCAGCTAATTCGGGATTAAGATTTAATAACTATCTCATCACCACAAATCTAAATGTGGTGAAACAGTTAGGATTGTCATTTCGATTAAGAATTATAAGTCTAGTATATAATTTCTCTGCATGACACAAAGGGAGCTGTTCAAATCTTCAATGTTGATCACAGGGACACCAAAGTGATTAGAGGGAAACACTTGTTTACCACAACACAAAACTGTAGCTAACCATCTCAAGACAAACCAGAATCACATTTTGTCAATGGCAAAAAACTAGCTCAAGCCAAATGATTTATTCCTTGAAAATTTAAGTCAAAAATATATACATACATAAATTTCCAACAATGCAAGACAAAAAAAAATGGCAGAAAATAAATCTGAAATAAAACCATTTCTCTTCAAGAAATATATCTACTGCGTGTGTTAAATACAGATTTAGGCAGTGGCTATCTCTTCAGAGGGGAAATTAAGGAAAAAAGTTAACCCACAGATCATACACTATAGCAGCAAACTGCATTGTGCTGGGGCATGTGGTGCCGTGGGAGTTTTAAGCAGAGCAAACCTGATGGGAATAAAAAGGTGCTATACAACCATGACAACTCATTGCAGTTAGCGCATTTGTTCTTGGTGTGAATGTCCAAATAATGAAAATTATCTTGTAAGTTTATGAGCCTACAATTTCTTTCTACTTTTGGCCTGTTAATATGTGATTCTGTCTAAAATATTCAGTGCTTTAACTGTTAACATCAGTCAAATTATCGATGTTAAATGTTAAAATCTATCTGTACCACATACAAAAACTGAATCTCATGAAAAAGGGAAAAAAATAAACTTGGCATAGGCTGTCATAAAGCTGAAAAATGAGATTAAAAAAAAATTATATGGCACCCACAGTGGTCACTGGTATCGATGTATTCTTAGAAATGTGTATTTAAATATGACACGATAGATGTGTAAGCCAGTCAACACCTGACCAGCTGCAAACCTTTGTACACCTCTGGTAAATTGAACTAGTTGTGTCATCCCAGGTTACGGTAAAGTTTGGAAATATAGCGTGAAGTTGTTCCAATGAGTAACACCATGTAAACTCTGCTATCCAAACTGGTTTGGAATTAGAAAGTAGTGAAAGCCTCTGTTGGGCTGATATGCAACACTAGCTGCAAAAAACCCCCCCAAAAAACAGGCCAACAATGGGTAAGCATGGGGAAAGCAATTCCCTTCAACTCCAGCCTGGTTTGTTGTCTGAACCACCTCATCAAATTGAAATTAGAGTTGCACATACAGATCTGCCTTTCCACTAACGCACGTGCGCACATACATACACACAAGCACCCACGCACGCTTGCAAGTATCTATTTGCACAGACAAACAAGTTAACATGGGACTCATTATCAGATACCTTGCAGAAATGAAAAAAAAGATTATTTTTCCACTTGATACTTTCGAAATGATTGAGAAACACCTTGCCAGTATTATTTGAGCATGTACAGAAAACCACTTACAAAAGTAAAATACAATTTAAAAAAAAAAAAAAGCACAGGGAAAAAAATAATTAGGATTTAAATGGTCTGATATAGAGAGCTTACTGTGCTGTCAACTATACAATTTACCCGTTTCTTAAAGGAGCATAGACTAACTGAAAAAAAAAAAAGTAAAGTAAAAGCGCAGAGACATTGTGCCTGGAGGACAAGCGGTAATATTCACTGAATAGACATTTGTTAGAATTCCAGAAGAGCAGGAAAAGGCAGATAGTGCATCAAAGGTTCTCTTTTTCCATTTCTTTCATTTTTTAACTTAAAATCAAGCTGCATTAAATACAGGCTGTTTGTACAGGACAATTGCACTTCACAAAAACAGAAATATACAAACACACACAAGGAAATGTGAATCAAATTAATTACAGCAAAAAAATCTTACTACTTAAGCCGATTATTTAACAAAAAGAAAGAAAACCTTGTGGACTCACTTGTTATGGATTACTTTAGAGGAGAATATTAAGGTGGGTGAACATAAAGGGGAGACAAGACGGTGGGGATCCTGAACTCCAGAGTGAATTGGTGCTGCACTATTCCAGGTTTGTGTGCATGCAACTCCTCTTCCTCCTCCTCCTCCTCCTTCTCCTTCTCCTCCTCCCATGAAATTCCCTTCTTAGAAACCAAAAGCTCAGAGTGACGGAGAGACAGACTGCTGAGCTGAGCAGCTGTGGGTCTTGAGAGGATGGTGGTTTGTAAACTCTATGCTGTGTTAGTGGTAGGAGGTTGTGTTACCACATGTCGTCTGTGGATGCAGAGTCCTTGATAAGAGAGGAGAGGAAGGAAAAACCCTTCAGACTCTGGCTCTACATCCATGAGATCTCCATCAAGAGCCGCACAGGTTTTAGGCATGTATGATACAAACCAACAGATAGTAAAAATAGTGCACAGAGATATCTGAGTCACACCACTTCCCTCGACATCTTTGATGCTACTGTAAATACAATTCTGGAGTTGAAAAAATATACAATTAATTTCCCAAACGCACTCTTTACTAGTCAAGACTACAACATAACATGTTTTCTATTTTTTTGCAGAAGTTATAACGCAATAGTTCTCAGTGACTGTAATAATAATTTTAGTGCCGTCAGCCAAACAAACCCCATGTGTTCCAATAGCAATTTACATTGTTCTTACAACAAAATCTACTGATGAAGAGTCAACATACATCTATACTTGTTAAATAAAAGGTGTTTATAATAGAGCAGACATATTTTGACTGGCTGCTCAATATGTTCTTTGGCAGCGGGAGGAACAGAGTACACACTTTTTCTCAACTTTCAACTTGCAGAACCTAATGCAGACTGCTAGGTTTACCGAATGTTTACTTGGAGTCGACTCCAAACAACGTGAAAGCAGTCTTTTTGGTGTAGCTGCATTTTGTAAGCACAGATGGCCAAGAAGCCGAGTGTAAACTTGGCAAATAATTGTTACAGCTCAACACCTATGATGCCGTATCATCTGAAATTCAGCTGGCTAACTTGTCTGTGTTGCACTTCTTATAGTCTTGTGCTAGGATCGGTAGTTGGTATAGTTCTATTAAGGATAGTATGGTGAATAAGTTGAAGTACATTTAACGCATGGATTTTTAATTTCCTCCTGACTAATTAGCGGCTGAAGAGAAGGTACAATTTCAGTCTGCCAAGATATTCTTTAGTTGACTACAGCAGTAATTCTGATTGCCATTAACATTTTAAGTAAGAATAAGGCATTTTTAAAAAGAAATGCAATTCCATATCTGCAAGTAATATGCGAGTCACCGAACAGTTTGTGCAATAGTTATTGGTGTAGGATTCTCAAACTGATTACAAATATTTGAAAAAACATTCTTGCAGCCAATGATAGCCCATTTCCAAACATGACAACATTTGATTGTGAGATCATGTGCACTAATGCATCTCAATGCGAGTAAAAGTATGCAAGTGACAAATAAGAGTGTGAAGAATTATCTGGATGCAGCAAACTTAGTATTCTAACACCCAGAATGGCAAAATTCACAAATGTATTAAGTCCCAACAAAAATACATTTGCAAGGAAATAATCTCCACTCTGTAACACCATTGTAAAATTTCAAGCGGGCTACAAGTTTTTGTAGTTTCAGGAATTCCAACTCATTGCTGAGTCTTCAGCTCAATGTTCAGTGTCAATGTCTCTGAGACAGGTAATTAAAACCTACCCAGGGAAACATTCTGAACCAGTGCTTGAATTGGCTTGTAAATAAAGAGAAGTGTGCAAAATTTAATTTGATTCACCTGTAATTTCAGGGTTTTAAGTAGTACTGCATATCTTCCATCTATTTTTGGCATTGATACAAAATTTTCTTTCACTACAAAATACATTGTATCTTGTATGATCTCAGAATGTAGTTTGTCAGGGAGCTAAGTAATACAGACAAAAATCTTTTTGGGAATTGCTTTGGTACAAGCAGAAACCCATTACTTAAAAAAAAACATGGACCAGGTACAACAAACGTGACTGGGACTTATCTAATGTTTATGCATGCTACGGTTACCTAGTGGCAATGAGTGAGCTGTATGCAAACACTGTCAGCTAGTAGAAAAACTAGTTTGAAAGATGAGCAATTCAGAATATCCCCTCAGCTTCAGAAAAGACACAGTGACAGAACTGGATACTATGGATAATGTAAGCATTTTGATAATGGCATATTACAGATTAGACAGTATACTTTTCAGGAGTGTCAACACGAAAATGAACTGCAACCAAGCGCCTATAAATTAAGGAAAAAGACTCACTTGCATTGAATAATAGTGATCTTTCCTTAATAATAATAGGAATAAGGCAGACTTTGCATTTGTGTCTTTTACTGTCAACAGTTGGTTCGATCTCCACTCAGTAATGACTAGCGCTTTGAAAAGAGTCTTAGTGGAATAGAATAATACATTACTATCACCTCATGTTTAGATGATGCACAAAATCTAAATGAAAAAAGAATAAAAACCAAGGGTAAGGAAGTTTAATTAGCTGATATTCAAACCTATTTCTAGTTGATTTAAATACATTTTTAATTGTGATATCCTGCACAACAGTATACTGTTACATTCCTACCTTACAAACATAGATCCACTAAAGCTTTACTGAATTTCATTAAGAGTTACTGTCATAATCTATGACACCTGTTCACATTTTACGTCACCAAGTTTGAGCACATCTGCATGTGTGCACAATTTCGAGGTGTGCAAAAATGCTACAGATGTGACCTTGAATACCTGAAAGTCTAAAATGCTGCCAAAGGTGGTTCAAATAACTACTCACTCAAAAAGCTGAATATTGTAATAAATACTGTTTAAGATTTCTATTAGTCATGAATACAACTGCAAAGAATTCAAAGAAGCTAATTTCACCATCTAAATGAAAAGCTTTGTGTAGGCTGGTGGCAAAAAAGCAAAAAATCTCAATTTAGCCCATTTTGTTTTCAAACTGCACCACATAATACACACAAGTCAAGGAGCCTGACAGCTTTATAAAGGCACTCTAATTTTTAAGATAACTCAGTGAGTGACAGTAATTTAAAAAGTTTATCTTTATACAAACATAAAATATTGAAACAAAATGTCAATTTCTACT
The DNA here is from genome assembly GCF_022539595.1 of Amphiprion ocellaris. Lineage (NCBI taxonomy): Eukaryota > Metazoa > Chordata > Actinopteri > Pomacentridae > Amphiprion > Amphiprion ocellaris. The sequence goes on from NC_072785.1 coordinate 15,048,971, forward strand.
GTCAAGGACAAGATAATGTACACAGTTAAAATGTAGCTGACCCAGTGAGCTTATCTGATGAAATTTTAAAAGCAAGAACTCTGAGGGGATAAGGGCAACCGCTTTGTGGTCTGTCTGCATAAACAACGACTGATGAGCAATGTTCTAGTTAAACCACTGTGTAGGACAATGCCGTTTTTATTCCTCACAAGCATCAGACAGTTCCACTCATTAGCCCTTTCTTTTTTTGATTTAGGGAGTACTAATTAGTGAAATTATCTCATGAGGTATGAGACTGAAGATTTTTTCACACAAAACCTACAATAAAATTGTGGACTTTAGTCAAAATTAATTATCATGTAATGCTTTCTGTGCAGACGCAATTCCTGCTGATGCCACAGGCGAAGAGACGCCTTAAATAGGTCCCTACAAAGTCAATCCATATTATTTTCCTGATTGCATTTAGAAAAAGTCATTTGGCAACAAGTCTATTTTCTTGTTCTATCCTTGTATTGATCTAAATATTAATGACATGCATACGATTAGTTTAAATTTGCTGGTCACATCAACCCATGCAAACTCCAAACAAAGCCTTTCTACAAGGATTGAAAGAGCAGCTGGATACTTACTGTGTCATCACTTCGGTAAGGGTTGAGTTTGTTGTACACCGCTTCAATAACACTTCGTCTGAGGGGGGAAAGAAAGCATAAAAATATTAAATGCAAGTTTTCATGAAATTAGAAAAACATAACACATACACTGAGGGATTAAACTGACAATCACAGCCAGAAAGAAAAACTTCCCAGCATCACAAAGAACTGCCATCTATTGCAACCTTAAAGTTCACTTACTTGCTTGCCAGTTCTCCTCCAGGAGGAAGATTGGGGATGCTCTCAGATGCTAACGTCCGCATAACATGGACCAAATCCGGGACACCTTCATCTCCCTGCTTTTTGATGATTTCTGTTGAAAAACAAAATATGAATATTTAAGATATACTGATGTACTTTCATACAAAAGTGCTTCTACAGATGTCTGGTCAATACTTGCAAATACAATGTTCGTATCTATTTATTTCAGAATAGTTGAATGTTATACTGTTTAGACTGATTCATAGTTGTTTGAGTAGAGTTGGATTTCATTAACACTGAAGGTCAGCACCAGAAGGACTGGTAGGTTAAACTTGTTTGTATTTTTATTATATACAGTGAAGGGTAACTGCTACATATAAGATGTTAGAGCTGCCTGCCACCAGCTGTGGCTTGGGAGTATTATTGTTCGGAAAACAAAAAATAACGAGTTATGTATGTAAATTGCAGAGTATACTGATGGTCTGCATATGAAGCACTTCAGGGACAACTGTAGATAATAGTTTCAGAAAAAAACCAAGGTTACTCCCTTTAGACTGCTTGAGTCTTTGCATGAATACCAGTCACACCATGCCAACTACCACTACAAATAAATTGTAAACCTGTGGGAAACACTGAGATGATAAAACATCCAGCACTATGCATTTCATTTATGGCGTTGAGTATGGCCAGAGTACTATAGCAAACACTGCCTTTGCTGTCACAGCATTGACATTTCAAATTTAGGCGTTAAAATGACCGTCTTTACCAAACACATCCCTTATCATGACAGGTATGAGGCCAGCAGAGCAGCCACATACCCTGTAGCGATGAACTTAAGCAGTAAGGGATCAAAAATCTAATTTACCACTGAGCTACCTTTAACTGACTTGAGGTCCCAGATTATCCTCATGCAAAAGAACAAAACCTTTACATTCACCTTTATTCGTGCTTACAAACCTTTACAGAATGTGTTACGAAATTACCAATGTTTACAGAAACTGAATAAAATACAACAAAAGTGCAGTGAAAATGATTTTTGGGTGCACAAATGATGTGTCTGTGCACCTAAATTAAAAAGTTTGGCATGACAGTGTAGCGAATGCTAGTCTGGAGACCTCTGATGAATAAAAACTCTATACGTTGCCTGTTTATTCATGGTACAGGCTTTTTAAACAGCAGATACAAATCAGGCACAGTGACCATGACAGAGCTGTGCATATATACACTTAACAATGACTACACTGTTAGACATTATGGTTTTCTTTCACATTTCCCTAAAGCATTAGAAATGTTAATGGTTAATGGCCATTTTTCCACCACATTATTCTGAGGCTTTCTGCAGCCTATACATTGGTGAACATTATGATATATTCACACTACAAGCGACACGGTTACAAAATGGTCAAGGATGACCAGCTATAGCTACACTGTTGTGAAGTCACTGCTGAAGTGTTGCTGGTGCGCTTGTCAATGTTATTAATGCCATGGTAAAAAATGGAGGGTTAAATAGGACTCGGAACTGGCAAACAGCAAGAAACCTGTTTTATTTAAATTTTCGAAGAGAATGGAACAGGAGATGTGGGCAGAGAAAGAGAAAGGGGTCAGAAAGGGGGCTGAACAAAAACATATGGTTGGTTAATGTTTTACCATTTAACTGAAACACTGGAAGAAGAAAAAAAAGGGCTGCTAAACTTTGATTGGTAGCATGTCACACCAGTGCAAAATCTCCCTCTTTCATTGAAGATGGCTTGGAGAGAATCTAAACTAATCTAAAAGTTAATGTATTCTTGAGGTTCAAGTGGTATGATGGTATCATGGTGTCCTGCAATATTTAGAAACCCTATAGGTATGATCTTCAGTTAAAAAAACAAACAAAAAAACACACTGGGTGTCATCGCGTCATCATGTTTTTGAATGAAGATGCCTACAGTATTGAATCATGGGTTGTTTTTAGCCCTAATGTAGGCTAGCAAGTGTTGTCAATCTGATTAGTCTTTCTGAGTTAGTCAGCCCTGACAGTGATTTGTTAACAAACTAAAAACAAGTTTAACCTGCAGGAGTTTTAGAAGTCTCGTGTAAAGTGTTTTGTTGACTAGCAGGAAAAAAAAAAAAACAAGCAAGCGAGCATGAACAACCAAGAATTACAGCTGTCACAGTGAGCTCAAAATGACTAGATGAAAAAAAGCAAACTGTCAGGGAAAATGATTCTCACTGCTTCACGTAACTGACAAGACAGAGCAGGGTTTGCTTCACAAACATCAGTTTTACATACTAAGGTTTTTCATGCTTTATTTACACAAGAGAAAAGGCTTAGGTGATGAAGACTCTTACTCCTAACGTTTCTTAAAAATATATATTTCCCTAAAATATTTTCTTTTTAAAAAAAAAAAAAAAAAAAAAAAAGGTGCTAGAAGAGGAGGTACCATCTTATAATCTCATGGCAAAGATGCTGGCTGATTAGGCCTCCTAGACATATATGTACAGGCATAAATGCAATTTGCATATGCATCTTATTCAACCAAAGTTTCCTGCAAGACTAATTAAAGCTAATTTTGCACTGTTAACAGCACTTGACTTTATTCACTGCGTAAAAAAATAAAACAGACCAACAGCATTAAATCCCAGAAAGATTTGTAAAAGTAAATGTTCTAAGAGAGTACTGAAGGTTACCACAGTGTCAAAAATGTGTAGCAATGACTTTCGACCTTTCACTACTTGTGACCTTCCAAAATATATCTTTTACAAACACTGCTATGTACCATATAGCGTAGTATCATTTTGGAATGGTATCACAGAATGGGTAAAAAAACAGATACCCTCCAAGCCTAGTATTATGTATTTTAAAGATGGCAAAAGATGCTCGAAACAGCAGTGCTGTTTAAAAAAAATTAATAAATAAAAAAATAAATAAAAAACAAAGTTATCTATGTAAAATTATCTGTATTTTTTGCTTGATATTTTTTTTTAATTTGTGAGATTAATAACAGTTCCTATGTTGGTAGCAACCAAAACATAAAGATAATTAGTGGTTATGTTATTAACTCTGAAACTCCATATTGCATGTCTCCATCTGATTACAGGGCTGGCTCCTGACTGCCACTAATTAAACACATTTCATGATCATTTGTATTAAGGGAGCAAGGCAACATTTTCAAAGGCTGCACTTGTGTGACTGCCCAGTAAATAAAAAAACACAATGCTATGTTAGTTAATTCTAGCAGCTGGCAGTGGGAAGGTGCTGTTAACATATGCTAAGATGGGCAGTGATAAAATGTCCTATCCATTCTTGCTTTGCTCCAAGCATATCTGCAGGTATTGTACCTACAGCTGATTAAGGTAGACAGGTAAAACAAGAAGTGCAGCTAAAGAAAATAAATATGTATTTCAACATGAGTGGCTGGCTGAGTTAAGAAGAACTGATGCACTGTGTAAATAATGCAGACAGTGGTGTGGCTGGCACTGGCAAGCCCAAAACTTTAAAATTGCACAATGACAGGATGCGAGACAAGCTATGCAGCAGCTCTCGCGTTGCCCAAAAAGTACCCCCTCTTCAAACAAGCTTTCAGCATCAAGAGGGTGCTAGCCTGGTCTTAGTAAGAACGCTAAGCTGTGTCAGTTTCACATGACATATCACATTGCTAAAGAGGAGATGCCTTTTACTAAACCGAAATTAGAAATTATGAAATGGACAACCGACAAACTGTTCTTAAGCATTTAAATTCTGTCAGTTGCTGAGAATCTTCTGTCCATGACCCGAGTTCAGCACCATGCTGCACATTTAAAGGTGCTGCTCTTGATGTACAATAAATCTGTTAATTTTGTCATGAATGTAGACACACCTGACGTTAACAGAATTTTACATTATTGTAGGATAGCACATGTTCTTTTCTTTATGTAATGAAAAAAACAGGAATAGTGCCACCATAGGTGCCACTAAATTAGAGCAATTGTGATTGCTGTGGCAACATCTGACATTCACGCCAACAAAGGGTACTAAAGTTAACTGAAATGAATTGAGAGATTCAATGGCACTAGTGCCACAAGTGTGAAATTTTCTGTTGCCTCAAACTGAACAAAGTAAGCAAGCGTTTAACATTGTGATGTGTTACTTGCAAACACTGAATGTGAAGTAATCATTTATTGACACACATTAGAGCTGTGCAAGAAAAATTGTCATGCCACTAGTACAAGCAGTAAAGAATGAATGTTCAGTCTTTTACTTCGTGTTCTAATGTTTAACAATCCAGCATTACTAAAATATTTCAAACTGTTAGACAGCGGCCTTAAAATGTTAATATACAGGTGTTTAAAGATAGGCCCTATGATATTGTGTGATCTATTGAAGATGCCAGTGTAAATGTTTCACACGTAAAGTTGAACACATAAATTTCAGCCTATTATTCACTTATCTTTTCCTATCGTCTACATTCGGTCTGACATGTCACCAGATGTGAATAATAAAAAAAGAATAAACAACTAGTGCTTTATTTCAAACATGGTTTTGGATGTTTTCCTGGCTTTGGCTCTAGATGTACAGGTGTGACATACAAACATTTGCAAGTTTTGTTTTCCCAATAGACTAGATGTTACTGAAAATAGTAACAGTAAAATTGTAAATTTAAAAAATAAATAAATAAATAAATCAGTGGACTCTCTTACCTTCTACTCTTCCCTCCAGATATTTGTCCAGCTCAGCCTCCCGTTTCACTGCTTCTGGAGATACCTTTGGGGCTCCAGGAAAGCAGATTAACACAACACTCATATTGTCTCGGCTTCCCTGTGGAAAAACAACAAACAAAAACGGGAGTCATGTAAAATGAACCATGATGCCAAACAGGTAACAGCATGTCAGTGTAGGCTGTGTGGACATGTCGTACCTTGTACAAGCAGGTGTCAACAATTTCATTGCTGACTTTTTCAAGATCATCTGTAACCTCTAGCCTTGACCTCACAAAGTCACACAGTTCCTCATTGGCCATGACATCCCAGATGCCATCACAAGCTAGAATAATGAATTCATCTTCCCCCTCGCATCTCTCTATTGCATAAACTTCAGGCTCTGGAGAAACAAGCTGCTCTGTTGGGCCTTTTCCATGCACACACTTGTAGTCGAAGTCTCCCAGAGCCCGAGACACAGCTAGGGACCCATTAACTCGCTGGATCATGACTGAGCCACCGGCATTTTGGATTCTTTCTTTCTCCAGTGGGTTGCTGGGTTTGTGATCCTGTGTGAAGAAGTGCACAGCTCCACCTCGGCTGAGGAGCCCCCGTGAGTCACCACAGTTGATGAAGTAGATATGGCTTGGAGAAATCATCACACCTACTGCAGTGGAGCCACTGCGGTCAACACCATGCTTCTTCTCGGAGATGGTTCGCATATGTTCATCAATCTGCAAGAATCCTGTGCGGATTCCATTCTTCACGCTATCCACTGATTGATCTTCCTGCAGAGCACTCTGGAAGTCTGAGTTGGTGGTGATGTGCTCCAGCAGGTGCTCACAGCAGTATTTGGCCACCTGAGAGCCAGCATGCCCATCATAAACAGCAAAGAATGACCAGGGGTCGAGACCATGAGGCAGACCAATGACTGCTGTGTGTGCATCTTCCATCTCAACCCGCCAGCCCTGCATGCTGCTCAGCCCATACCTAAGGTTGTTACCTTCACCATGGGAATTATATTTTTCCATCTTTGGTTTGTCCAGAAATGCACCCATTGTGTTCCTCTAATAATCTGTAACACAAAAATTGGAGACAAATCGGTTGACATGAAATTGCCGAAATTCAGTGATTCAATTGATGACAATAATTTGAAAATTTTGTGGCAATATTTATTTTCTAAGCATGCCAGTTTACAAAAGGTACACTGGAAAAAATCTGAGTAATTTTCTAAGAAAAACACAGTGTAGGCCTAGTGCTGAACAGAAGGACAGACTAATCGCTTTTATATCACTTGGGTTCAAACAGAGAGCTTGTCTTCCATCCATTTGTGGCAAAAGATTAGCATCTTGGAGCTGAGTTCAGGCCCCGCTCTAGTCTAAAAATAGTAGACCTGTGTACACATTTTGGCTACATATTAGAAACGCTTCTGGTGTGGCTCAAATTGAAACGCTATCGAGCTCCTGGCTGTTAAACCGTAACATTAAATGTAACGATACGATTTTAGTTACTTGATCGCATTTTAATACACAGTGAACCACTCTGACCTTCGCAATGCAGAACACTTCACCGTACAACCCAGCCAGGGTAATATGAGTTACAGCTATCGTTACATATCTGCAGAGCTAACGTTAGCTAACCGACTGACCAGTTACTCGATAACCACCACCAAACACAGAATCTGTCAAGTCCAACAGTAACGCTGTAATAAGCTGGTTTACATCATGAACCTGCTCTGCAAAGGACACTTGTGGTGTTGGTTTTACAGAAAAAGTTAGCTCTGTTGCAAGCCCAGACAACAACTCAAATAAACAAACAGCCTTGCCTAGTTGCGGGCCTTGACCCTTGTCCCTCACAGCTAACTTTGACAGGCCTCCCTCTACCACGGTTTGCTAATGTTCAGGCAAAGCAGAGCCCTTGGCCTTGCTAATACACTACCGCTACATGCTAACATAGCTAGCATAGATAAGTGCCCAACAGTTACGGGCTAAAGAGTAAATATTTTGCGACTTACCAAATAATCAAAATGCCGGTTCACAGCGACGGAAGCTGCGACAGGGACAAGGACCGACTGGCCGCGTTTCACACCAGAAAGGGTGCACCGACGAAACTAAGGGGTTTGCGGCGGGTTAGCTAAGCTAGCTAGCCAGTAAGCTAGCAGTGAGCAGTCGTCACTCAAGACTCAGTGCATATAAATTGTGTAAGTGCGGAGCTCCCTCTTTGCGTGCGCCCGTGATGCATTACATTATCTCAGAATATTCTAACGGATTTTCTTGTGATTTTGTGGGCCGGAGCTCTGTGCGGCCAAGCCAGGGGGAAGCTGAAACGTCTGCCTCAGCCTCTCCACTTGACAGCTTGACAGCTTGCTAGCTAACGTTAGCTTCGGAGGAGCAGAGAGCCACAGACACAGGACCCGGATGTTACAGGTTGCGTATTCGAAAACATGACATCATTGTTGAGGAGTTGTGGCCGCCCGGGCAGCTCCACCGAAACGTGCACAGACAGCATGTTTACAGCAACATGGGCTCCCACATCCAAAATGTAGCCTGCAAATCATGTCACAAATCTGTATCTGGATTGAATGTAGCTTTCTAAAATACAGCTACCTCATGTCCAAAGGGATGTGCATAAATATGCACACATATAATGGGTGACGGTGTTTTGATTGGACAATCTTTACATGGGATGGATTCAAAAACTGATAGATTTTTGTCACACATAAGTGATATATGCAGTGAAATGCATTGTATGTAGAGACATTGGTAGGATCTTGACACCCAAAGGACTTAACCTGGACCCACCAGACTTTAGATTTGTATAATTGCACCGTTTTCAAGTCATTTCAGAGTAAAATTAATACAAAACGTGAGACTCTGGGCCAAGTAAGGTCACCAAATAAAGCCATACAAACACCCCCCCCCCCCCCCCCCACACACACACACACACACACACACACTTAATTTCAACTTACTGTGTTAATGTATCCTTGCACTATCTTGGCATTTCATTCATTTTCTTCAAGCTGTTTATTCTAATGCAATACAAATGAAAGTCATCCAAAACAACCACAAGACTTTCATCACTGTGAAATATTAACCAAACAAAATAACAAAGAAAAGTTAGAAACTCCATTTTTAACTCAGTGCTTCTCTTTGTTCTTGGTGCAGAGGTTTTGGAGGGAAAAGGGCCAAAGGCCAAAAGGGTGTGGTTATATAACCTCCTGGGTGTGCCCAGTAGGATGACAGGTTATGCAGTACAGACTTAGGAGTCATGATTTCACCAGAAATGAGGTGCATCAACTTGTGATTTCAGCAACCACACCTTCAGATGGTACATTTGAATTTATCAAATACAGTAATCACAAATTAGTCATCTGAGTTAGTCACTCAAATTGGGATGAAATTACTAGGCTGGCAACGGGTCTACCAAATGTTTTCCTCTAGAAATGTCCTCTACTGTGTGAGTCCTTTCAACAGCTGGGTACAACATTTGACACTGTTCTTCAGATCACAGTCCTCCAGGTAGCTGTAGCTGCACTAACAGCACTACTGTTCCTTCTTTGAGATTCTGACTGTCCCTGTGCCATTTGTTTTGTACCTGTACGTCAGGGAATTGCTTTCTTATATAGGAAGACCAAAATTGATCAGCCAGTACTCAGTAGAGGACGAAGCACAGTACACGCCCGTGAATGAGAAACATCTTGTCGTCCCATGATTATTAGGTTTAGGGTATCAGGATCAGGTGTGTTATGTCAGAATATGCATATCCAGTCGGTTTGGAACACAAAATTCTTTCTATCGCCTGTAGCACAGTGTGCAACACTTTCTCAGGTTTGCATGGCTTCAAAATGGCATCTACCATCTTGTTTAAGTTTGGATAAATACCGGCAGAGCAGCAGAGGGATTACTGAGTGTTCTGAGGCTCTTAGTTTGGGTGATTCTTTCTTTCTTAGCAGGGGGATTGTGTAGCATTTAGTTCCATCTGTATCTATTTGTATTGTCATTGCATCTAAAAGATCCATGGCCTCCTTTTCCTGTTTTCACCTAGTGATCAACTTATCACTCCTGAGGGGCATCAACTTGACTGCTTAACATGCAGTGAAGTCATAGGCACTGGACAGAATCAGGTGACTCACCAAGGAATTCAAGTCCTTGAAATGCCCATCTTGTCATCACTGCAGCTGCCACTCCCTGTGAGCTATATGCGCCTCTTTCCATAGGTGTGATGAGAAATGGATTGCATGATCCTATAAGAATGTGTGGTTGGACCTTGGAGAGGGAGTTTACTGGAAGAGCATTGCATATGAGGAAAGCATTGCTATTATTAATCCACAGAATAAACAACATTTCAGAGGTGAATCCATAGCAGTTAAGATTTTTTTTCTCAGCGTATGAAGCAACAGAACTTTTCAGGTGTATGATTTTGCCTTCTTGTATCTCTGTTGTTGCTAAATTTTTTACTGCTTTAAGAACTAATCTGGGTGACAGACTCCGTGCGTTCATGTACAATACTCTGGATGTTTGCATTCTGTTTACATCATTCAATATGCCAAGATGATGGCCATTACAGTTAGGGTTTGTCCAAGATACAGTCTGCTGCTTTGTGAGTTCTGCCACATTTTCAACATCTGTTCTGTCCTTTGAACCAGTTTTACACTTTGTTTGTGCTTAAGGCTCTTCGGTTTTCATGGTGTGTTCGGTAGTGGGAGGTAGACTGACAATATGCACATTGGTACCTTAATACAATTGTGGCTCTTTTCCTGTTGAGGTGTGTGAGCCTTGGCTCACAAAACATCTGAGTACAGTAGAGTGCACATTTAAACACAGGATACAGAAAGCCATTCTAACAATTTATTTGTTAAATGATGTTGGTTAGGTGGGTGGATGGATGAATGGATGGATATATGGATGTTTTTCCACTACACCTAAAAGGAAATAAATACAAAAAAACAGAATAAATACAGTTACAGGTCAAATCAAAATGTTAATACTGGCAAGTTGTTAAATGAATGAAATGAACTTGGCTGCACTACTTGAACTTACTGTATTAATTCATCCATGCATTTTCACTTTCTTCAAGGCATTTATACAAAGGAATCTAATGTAATACAAATGAAAGACATCCAAAACAATCATGAGACGAACATCGCTGTGAAATATGAACTAAATAAAATAACAAAGTTATAAAAAAAGAGTGGTTCTCTTTTTTTCCTCAGTGCAGTAGTTTGTAGGGGAAAAGGCTTCACAGGTCAAAAGGTTGGAGTTATATAACCTCCAGGGTGTGACTACTACGATGACAGGTTATGCGGTACAGAGGTAAGAGTAGTTATTTAAAGCGCTGAAACTTGTGATTTTAGCATCCACACCTTCATATGGTACATCTGAATTTCTCACATAATCACAAGTTTGTCATTGAAGTCAGCATCAAACTGGGGAATCATGACTAGTTGAGCCATGTGACTAACAACCTTTTTTCCTCTAGAGATGACCTCTGCTGTGTTAGTACTTTCAACATGACTTCACAACACAGGATGTGTTTCCTTCAGATCACAGTCCTCCAGGCAGCTGGGACTCCACTGACAGCCAACAGTTCTTTCTTTGAGATTTGGACTTTCCATTTGCTATTAGTTTGAACTTTCAGGTGAGGAAAGTAATTTCTGATACAGGAAGACCAAAACTGATCAGCCAGCACTTGACTGCGCCTAAGTTGGTGTCTGCAAAGACAGTCTGTGGATGAGAAACATCTTGGCATCATATGATTAGGAGGTTTGGGGTAACAGGATCAGGATATGCTATACAAAATAATGTTAATTATCTAAACATATGTAATGCAAAATAAGTGATTAAAGTAACTCACCTAATTAAATGCAGGTTTAGCCAACTGGTGCAAGAAGTCACACAGTAATTGTAGTATATAGACACCTGAATGTCCAGTCACTGGTGAATAAATACTTCTGGCCATGGCTACACCATGAAGACAGAAGAACAGTCCAAACAACTCTGTAAAAAGATTATTGAAAAGAGCATTTCAAAGATACAAGAAATTTTCAGTCATCAAATTTCCCATGGAGCAGAGTTACAGCCATCATTAAGAAATGGAAGAAATATGGTACATGTGTGAATCTGCCGAGAGCAGGCCGTCCTCAGAAACCAAGTGACTATGCAAGAAATAGACTTGTGAGGGAGGCCACCAAGACACTTCTGACTCCTCCGAAGGAGGTACAAACTACACGGGAAAGTGGCAAAGAGAAAGCCACTGTTGGAAAAGCTTATTTTAAATCTTGACTCCAGTTTTCCAGAAGGCATGAGGGATGTGGGAGACCCTTTAGTCAAGGTTTATTTTTTTTCTACACATGTAAATACATGTAAAGCATATGTACACGTATGTATATTCTGGTTACATTATTTAATCAGTGTCCTTTAAAGCCACACCTGACTAGGGTGTGGATTAACTCAGTGGTAGACAATTTGTCACCAGTCAAGCAGTTTAGAAAATTTTGTGGAAAATTTGATAAAATGTAACCTTTTCGAATCATAGCGATAGATAATAGATATTTTTTAAAAACTTTTTCTGTCAAAAAAAGATTGTTCAGTCTAGATAGATATATAACCCTGCGTGATGTAATAAAACTGAAAGCGGAAGTATGATTTACTAAAGCTAAAAGTTGAAAAATACATTTGTTTTCTCTCTCGTTTATGTTTTTCAGAAAATCTGTACGCTGTTGCTGAGCCTTTATTTTGAAAACGATGTAGAGGAAGTGACCTCATAACTCAACGGGGTTTATGCTGCTGCGGTTTTTGTTGCAGCAGCTACTGAGACAAGTGTGTGAGTTTTAGAGGTCGTTGCTCTCTAATAGATGGATTGCTGCATCGCATCTGCTCTCTGCTGTTTTGCAGCGCTGTGTTTACTTGTTCACTTCGTGTGTTTCCTTGTGGCTGATGCAGATTTCACTCTACTGTGGGCAGCTCTGGTCGGACACAGGCCAGGTGAGCTACTAAAACCTGTCATTGTGGCTTTTCCTGGTCAGTAAGCAAACTTCAGACGTCTCACATGTTTCTGTGAGCTCTTCAAGGCCGAAGTCAATCTGTGATATGTTTAAATTTTGAACTTAAAATCTTCTAGCTCAGTTTACTCATAAACGTAGATCCAACAGCTCTGTTACAAAAATAAAAGTATTAAATGCCCAATTATCCACCAGTGACGGCACCAGACTGTGTGTCAAAGCTGTGTTTAAAGTAAAACTTCAATTATTATTCTTAGAGACCCTCTCTGATCAAACCAAGTTTTTTTTTTAATTGGGCTTTTTTTTTTTTTTTTCAAATATTGGAAGTAAATAAAGAAGTATATAAAATATGTTATCCCTTATTAATCCCACAAGGGGACATTCTGATTTTCGCATATCTTCCCAATTGGGGGAGTCAGAGCGATGGGTCAGCCCTGGTACCCCTGGAGTAGAAAGAGTGAAGGGCCTTGCTTAAGGGCCCAACAGTGGCTGCATCGAGGCTTGAACCTCTGACCTTCTGATCAGTAGTCCAGAGACTTAACCGTTGCGCCACCACTGGCGGTATAAAGAAGATACCATTTCCACCTTCACATGGCAGTCCAGACAATCATACAAATATACAGAAACAGTATGGTTTCATCAGTTACACACCTTGGCTGAATTACTCCAATAGTACAACTGTTAATGGTGTTGCATCGAGTAGTTTTTGATCTACAGCAAATGTCGAGGAGTGAATGGGGAGAAAAGTGACAACAGTGTAGAGTCACATCTAAGCCATTTTAAAGCAGGAAAGTGTTATTTTCCCGAACATATCTTCTAAATATGTACAGTGGTGGAAAAAAATTTTCAGACACCCAATGCATTTGTGACATATTGCATTAAGAATCACTCTTAGATCTTCAAGTGCAATTTCTTTTAGTCCAGTCACAGTCAGAATACTAAACAAATCCCCCCAAAAAGCATTAAAAGCTTAAAATTGATTGGTTCCATAAAAATATGTAAAGACAATTTTTGGTGGCATGCTTCGTGTCTATATAAAGTCAGCACGTTTGAAAGATCTTCACAGACAAAAATGGCTAAAAACAAGGAACCTAACATAGGAAACACATCTGAAGATACAGATTCTCAGTCAGGATGGGTACAGCTGCACCAGATAGCCAGGAAGTGCAGATGCAGTCCTTCAGCAGTTGGATACACTCTGCAGAAATACAGATGAACCAACAGCTTGGAAGACAAACTAAGATCTGGGCGTCCAAAGGTGTCTTCAGCAAAAAATGATTGCATCCTGATCTGCATGTGCAGGGAAAACCACCAAATTAAATCACAGGAGCATCAGCAGTGGTCAAACCAAACTGGTGTCCAGTGTTCTACCTGCACTGTACATGGCTGACTTTTAGATCATGGCTTAAGGTCCTACAATGGTGTCAAGAAGCCTCTGAGCAATGAGAGACAGAGGTCAGCCCTGTGCCGTTGGGCCCAAGAACACAAGAACTGGACAGCCAGGAACTGGGAGAAGATTCTGTGATCAGATGAATCCAGTTTCCAGCTTTAACTTCCTCCTGCTAATGTGAGGATATACAGAAGGCCAGATGAAGTATTATCTCCAGCATGTACAGTACCTACTGTCAAGCATGGTGGAGGCAGTATCATGGTTTGGGGATGCATGAGTGCTTATGTGTTATGTTAGTTATGTGTCAAAGCAGTGCATTTTAAAATTCATTTCATTTATTAGGAGTCAGTTTTTAAAAAAAATAACGATACCAAACTTAAGAAAACTTCTATCACATCTGAAAGTTGGCCAACCCCTTATAGCAGCGCATTGGGTTTATCCTTATATGTTTTGTATGTAAAATCTTATTCTTTAAGACAATTCTTGAAGATGTGCATTTAAACTGATTCAGTCGGCCTTTTTCACAGCAGACGTTTTTCAGTGTCATTGTAAGGAAAGTACAGGTGTCATAATAACATTAATGATGGTTTAAGTGTCCCAGTAAGCCATGACAGGGACCCTGAAGATGAAGCATGTAGAATTCGACCCACATTCATTTATTTACACAAGTATTTTTCCTGCTCTGACATCTCAGACTGTTCTCTGTAAAAAAGTCCCTGTTTTTGCTGTAATTGAGGGGATATTGACAGCCATCTGTATCCATATTCCACAGTGGCTAACTCTCTGTAAGTCAAGTAATGTCGCCAAATAAGTGTGTTGTGATTTGTGTGAGCCAGAGAGTAAGCTGAAAGGCCTGGTGGTTTGGGTGACCGGAGCCTCCAGTGGTATTGGAGAAGAGTTGGCCTACCAGCTGGCAAAGTGTGGGTCACGTCTGGTCCTCTCTGCTCGCCGTGAGGATGAGTTAAACAGAGTGAAACGTCACTGTTTAGGTAAAGTAATTTAAAAAATACAAAAGATTTTCTTTCTTTGCAAAGCACTGTATGGTCCATCCAAATGAAACCCTGCTTAACATTCACAAGCACTTTAATTTCAACTCTGCAGGAGCCACACTGCTAACACAGTAAAAATATGCTTCTGTAGGATTCAGTGAGGTAGTTTCATTTTCATTCCCTCAGTTGTGACTAGCTGAATATTTTTTGTCATTTATTCTTCAAGAGTCCTCCAACCTCAAGGATGGAGATATTCTTGTACTTTCACTTGATTTACTGGAGAGGACATCGCATGAGGAGAAGGCGAAAACTGCGATCCAGTACTTTGGGCATGTAAGGCCACTGCTGTTGCTCTTTCATAATTCAACGCTTTCTTACCATTACTATCATTACGACAAGAACATTTTTATTTGATTAACAACTCAGTCACAATATTTAATCTCCTGGTTTTACATCTTATTTGAAAGACATTGTATTCAAGTCATATAATTTTCATCATATTATGTACAGACGGAACAAGGACCAAGCCAAAGTATTCTGTCCATGCATTTTCATTTAAAAGAAAATAGAGTTAAAGCTATATCATTTTTCTATTAAGGGATCCTGTCTACTGTTTCATGCCTTATCAGATCGATGTCCTAATTAACAATGGTGGCCGAAGCCAGCGCTCTCTGTGCTTGGAGACCAATGTTGATGTGTACCAGGCCTTGATGGAGCTCAACTTCCTGGGGACAGTCTCTATAACCAAGCAGGTGCTGCCTCACATGACGCAGCGCGGCACCGGCAGCATTGTGACCGTCAGCAGCGTAGTCGGCCTCGCTGGGGCACCCCTGGCAACAGGATACTCTGCCAGCAAACATGCTCTTCAGGTGAAGGGACCGCAGATTGCACTTGGTTTTCAGGGATTGTTAATGTTTCTAATTTAATTCGACTGATATTAGCTTGAAGGGAGGATCAGATCTCCTCCTTACTTTGTATTAGTTATATATGTAAGGTAAATGTCCTTAGAGGTGATTACCTGTCCCACTTGCGTATTTGGGATTGCTGATTGTGACCATATTGTCCTCAGGGTTTCTTTAATTCCCTTCGAACTGAGCTGACTGACTATCCAAGAATACTCATCAGCACAGTGTGTCCGGGGCCGGTGCAGTCGCAGATTGTTGGCAATTCCTTCACAGAGGAGCTAAACAAGGTACTGCATCTCCTTTGTTGTTGGTTCATTTAATGTGTGACATAATGGCTTTTTCAGTGGTTTGGTTTTTTTCAGTAACCAGTTTTCTTTCCGTTACATAAGCCCGTGGCCACAGTTGGTAACCAAGAGCACAAGATGCCAACGAGTCGCTGTGTGCGTTTAATGCTGGTGGGAATTGCCAATGGTGTCAAGGAAATGTGGATTGCTCAGCAGCCCTTCCTCGTGTTTTACTATGCCTGGCAGTACGCTCCAACGTTTGCCTGGTCTGTCACAAACATGTTGGGAAGGAAAAGGGTGCAGAATTTCAAAGCTGGTCTGGTAGGTACATAATCTCCATGGGCTATTTTGAAGGCAAACTCAACCTAAAACTTCGTCATATTATTATTGTTTAGGGCACTGATAATTGCGTTTTTATCAAATACATGTAATAATGTGAGAATAATTTGGGGGTGACTTACTTTAGTGAGTCAGTTTCAGGCAAGAAACCACCCTTAGTTTGGGTAAATTACAAAAACACAATGGTTCATACCCAATCCTTGACACTCAGACTTTGAGATGTATTCCTGCTAGTGCATGAGGACTGTCAAATCATCAAGCACATAGGGTCTCTGATGTGAACTTTTTGATGCTATTATGCAACATTTCTGTGAGTCTTGTGAGTCTTCAATCTCCAAGACTGAGCTCCTCGTCATCCCAGCCAGTCCCTCTATACAACAAGAAATCAACATCCAGCTTGAATCAACTCAACCCACAAAGACCCTTTGTCTGAACATGTAGCACAACTCCTGGTACAGGGTCTTGTAATACCATGCATCGACTACTGCAACTTCTTACTAGCAGGCCTCCCCGCATGCACGGTCAAACCTCTGCAGATGATCCAGAATGCAGCAGCACGTCTGGTTTTCATCCAGCCAAGAACAGCATGTCACACTGTTGTTCAGATAGCTTCACTGGCTTCCAGTTGCTGCCCGCAAAAAATTCAAAGCTCTGACACTTCCTTTCAAAACTAGAATGAAAACAGCTCCCTCCTACCTGAACTCTGTCATTCAGGTCTGCAGTCCCTCTCGCTCACTACACTTGGTCAACAAAAGGCACCTGATCCAACCACCACAACAGGGCCGGTCCATAGCTAGACTCTTCTAGACTCTTACCTGGTGGTGGAATGAGTTACCAAACTGTTCGATTTGCAGAGTCCCTCTCAGTCTTTAAGAAAAGACTAAAAACCCAGCTCTTCATTGAACACCTTAGCACTTGACAGACTGCAAAAAAAAAAAAAATTGAAAATCGTATTACGTTCACATAGCCTGTAGACACCACAGTCCTATTATCACACTTGAACTTGTTTTGTGGCTCTTATTCAGGTTTTTTTCTCCTGACTAGATCCTCGCTTGTGTTGTGTCTACTCTCAGATGTACGTGGCTTTGGTTAAAAGCTGAATGAAATTGTAGAATTTGTAGGTGTTTTGCATTAATCTTGTTTAACTCAGTCCAGAATTCTACAGTTTGAACGTATCTCATCTCAGTTTACCTTGTGCAGATTCCTGTTTTATATTATGTCAACAGTTGGTTGCAGCTAATATAATGCTGTAGCAGATATTTTGACTTGTCGCAGCAGAGAAAGTGCAGGTGTATTGACAGCTGAATTTCACTTTACACAGAGCCTATCAGAAAGTGCTCCTTTTTGATGGTACCAGTTTGTTTTTTCTGTGAGATTAGCCTTGCTGCTGCATTCTTCAGGGCTGACCTTGCTGCGTTAGACCTGGGATCAGGGAGTTCTCACTGTGTGAACGCACTGAAAGACTTGAATAAAGTCGAGGGAGGCAGACGCTATGCAGAGCTGTCTCTTAACAGCTGGGGGGCCTCAGCTGCTTCTGACCTTGCTGGAGTCTAATAAGGAGAAGGCGGTGGCTGGGGTTTGACAGTGAGCATGACTGTTTCCCTGCAGTGCCGACCGGCTGACTGACCAGCGTCTGGTGGCCTCTGCTGGACAGCGACAGCTGAGGGCCATGCAGAAAGGTCATGTTCCAACCGACCGGCCATTGTGGTGTCATGTGCCTATGCTTCAGAAGGGTCTGTGGTGTATCCTTGTAAGACAAAAAAGCCTATAAAACCTTTCAGAATCAAAGCAGCATTCCTCAACAGGGAAGTACATGCTGGTAAAGCAATGTCAGGGTCATGCTCGTGACCACCACGAAAATGCACAAGATTCGATGTACATTCAGTTTTCATCCTTGAACAAAAAAGATTTTGATTTCATTCACAAGAGTGCAAAAACAGTGTTGAAAGCTCTCCTTTTCTTTTGCAGGATGCGGACTCTGCATACTTCAGTAAACCGAAGACCTCCTGAAATGTTCTCGAGAGGAAACAACTATGACATTCCAAATGTTGGACTCTTCAGCACAATATCTGCCGTCATCTAGAAGAAATTATTCAAGTACACAACTGCTTTGAGATCTCAGTGCTCTCTTTCCATCTCAAATTTAAACTAAATCTTCTTTTTTGTAACAAATGTTCAATTTCTGCTGCATTACCTTCTACAAATGCATAACCCAAGGCCCAAACATTTCATTTGTGAATGATTACACAGCTGCACTGACCTTTTGAATGACTAATAAAACTTTGCATTAATTTCCTTCTCAGCAAATCTGTTTGTGAAACAACAATATCGCTTTTGCCAGCCTATTTTATTATAAGTATATACAGTTACACATTTAAAAAAAATCAACAATATGTACATGAAACTGTGGACAAACTCATGTAAGTTTCAATTCTAAATTGTAAACAAGTGAATTGTAAACAAAACAATAGCACTAAACACCATACACATACAGCAAGACATACCCAAGGCACATCTTTGATATCTTGAACAAAACATTAAAATTCTTGTCCCTTTTCTGTGGACATGGAGGGGGAAAAAATCACATGGAAAGTGTGGAAACTAAAAAGTACAATAAAACCAGAGGTATTCAGTAGGTGTCTCCAAGAGGGGGGGGGCTAAATTTATTCACTTTATATTTAAGCACAAACAAAAAACTAATCACAAAAATGTATGTGCTTCGGTGGAAATCTATCAATGCTCAACTTTGTTTCAAGAATCAAATGTTCAAATTCAGTTTTTTCACTTCTTGAGGGTGTCATTTTAGGAAGCAGTCTGCATTGTCAGATACGATTTGTACCAAGTAATTTTGCAACTTGTTCAGGAGTACAGTGGTGACGCCACTACTCTTTCCTTCAAAAAGTCTAATGAATGTGAAAAACAAAGTAGGTTCACATACATACATTACTCTTCGCAACTTGAGTCAACAGTTTAAAAAGGTAAAATTTCAAAACTGAATTTTCCTCTTGATTTTCTGTAGTTTCTGCATTAGTTTTCGAAAACACTTTGCAAACTGATATTTTGCTGTGATAGTACCAACTGAAACGCTGCCTTCCTTCCCCATATGTATGTAAAAAAGGGCAAGTGGAGCTGTGGACCTGTGGCTACAGGTCAGAGGCTGGGGAAATGAAGGGGGGCAGATGAATAAATGGGGTATCCAAGAGGGGGATCGGCTGCCTGAACAGTTAGGTTTCTTAGCATGAAGGGGTGAGCCTGGATACTGTACCGCTCCTCGTCGTCATTAGTAGCGTACAGAAGCTCCCAGGAGAGGTTTGCCCACTGGCCTCGCACCCCCTCTCCATTCAGACGGCCCACCTGTACCAGCTGCTCCTGCAGGGACAAGACTCGCCCTGTGTAGGTACCCTACGGACAGGGACAGTCAAAATGTTACATTTCATTGAACAAAATCTAATCTGAACTCTAAGCTGCAATTTTGAATAATCAAAATTTTATGCTAAGGACTAAATAAAAATGTAAAAATCAATGGGATGTGTGGTTACCATAGTGAGGTCCTGTCCTAAAGAGAATAGAAAGGGTTTCTCCTGAAGGACACTGTCATGCCATCCTTTTTCTGTCACCAGGCCGATGAACCAGTCCCTTTCATATTCCTCCAAAGTGCTGAACAATTCCTCAGAGGACTCCATTGGCCCCAGGCTTGCTTGATCAAACAACAGCTTGAAACTGAACCTGGGGCAAACAAAACCATAGTGGCAAATTTCTCAGGACCTTCTGGCACAAATAAGTTGTAATGATCATAGAAATCAAAATCTAGAGTCAATTTTACCTGAAAGCCCGAAGTGCGAGCTGGTAAAGTTCTTTCCTTGATGACAGCCAGTCGAGTCCTTCTGTCCACGGTACATCCCCACAGTAGAGCCTGTAGACATAACTAGGACTGGTGAAAGCAGACTCTGCTCCCAGTGAGATGAGACATGAAAGTGCAACCTGAATGTGCAGTTCTTTCAAGGCTTCATCCTCCTTCAAGGCTTTGGTCATGTCCTCTGAGGTATCACCCTGCACAGCAGGCCCAAACCGGCCCAAGGTAAATCGAAACCAGTCCTCAGGAAATAAAGGCCTGAGCGACATCAGGCGGGATGGTAGTAATGGTGCTGTCCTCCACCCTGTCGGGAGGTTGAAAACCTCCGACTGGGGGCAGCTGAAGTTCAGATGAGGGAGAGAGCCGGGGCTCTCTCTGAGAAACTCTGCGCTACGGCCTTTATCCACAGCTGGCATCCCAATGCCCAGTCCCAGCGGCTGCAGTGGCTGAAGGGCAGAGAGAGCCATGTTTTCAAAAAGACTATCCATCTCCACAGAGCCCGGCAGAGAGGCCCCAGTCTGCAGGGCCGTGTGTCCAGACTGGGCTTCTGCAGTCACTAATGCTACTGTTCGTCTGGCTGGCTGAGGTCCAAATAAGTCATCCTCATCTGACCAATCACCAAAAGAGGTCAAACTGGAGCTGTCCTGTCTGAACCTGAGAGAAGACACATTGGATTCCACCACGACAGCCTCAGGTGGTTGATTACTAGTAGTCTGGGCTAACTGTGAAGACTGGGATTTCATGCCTCCAACCCCTGACCCTTCATCATTGCTCCACAGAAATCCTTTATGCTTCTGCACACAGTAGCGGAGAAGCAACCAGATCAGTGCTTTCATGAAGTCATCCTGGAGTTTCCTCAAGTTGTCATGTGAGTCAATGATACCAGAGAGCACATTTCGGGCATCAGAGTAGACTCTCACTGCGAGTGCTGCACAAGGGGTGAGGGCATTTCCCCAGTGCAGGTTAAAACCCTGGGTGAAGCCGAGCCTCTCAGGGCGTTCAAAAGCAGCCTCGAACACCTCATCCACTCTCCGTGCCTCCACTGTGTGGCAAGACGTCTCCTGCAGCTCCAGGCCCTGTAACAAACCACAGAACTCTGCATAATCTTGCTGCAATGGGTGATTCTAATCAAACAACCAAAAAGATGTGGTACCTTAATGTTGACTGTGCAGTAGCCATATCCTCTCTCCAGGATCATTATCCATACCATACGGTCCTGAAAGCGGCCAAGAAAATGAGAGCCTGGGGCTAAAGAACCTACAAATGGAGAAAAAATCGTGAGTCATCCATGAATCTTACATGTAAGACATGTCATATGTAAACTGAGAGCAAGAAAGGGTAGCACACATCATATACATCATGCAACACACATATGGGACTCTTGGTGCGCACTCCTTTCATTTTGCATCAACTGTGCGTCCCTCTGCTGACTATATGGATAACATGGCTACTGGATGAGCTGCATGGAGACACATACCATCACAATAGTACAGGAAGGCTATGGTACTGTTTTAACTGGATGACTGCACAGGGATCTAAACATTAAATGTCTTCTTCTTAGCTTTCCATTAGCCTCTAAAATGTCACTTTTTTTGTACAATGTGGGCTTTTCATTTTTGGAGACAGAAGACAGACGTTCATTTCTGCACAGATGAATGGCAGTGGCAAGGTGAAGGAAGCTTTTGTTTTAAGTTGACTAGTGCTTGCTTAGCTCAAGGATAATGTCATGTCCCATAACGACATCTCAGAATAGTCCCAGCCGCTACCTCATGATGTGAAGTGACACACTGGTCAGATTCCTTTCCTGCTCACTGCTCCACAGCCCCCAGTGTGAGCAGAGCAAAAGAACACTACAAACTGCCATCTTTTGACCGTGAGCATCAACCTAACAAGCGACTATTCTGAATTATGCATCATAGGTATGGCATCCCAAGCTCACAAAAGACAATAAGCCTGATTACATCACCTTAGCATTGTTAAATAATCACAATTCTCTTGTCCCCTCCGGATCGAGCAGAGAACAAAATCATAGCAGCAGCTCGGTTCAGCCTACGTGTATTATGTAGTTAATGTTGTGGAAACATTTGGATGTAATGAATACAGATCAGAGCTTTTTTTTTGGGTCACTTCACAAGAAGCTCAACTGGATCACGTAAGCTTGCATTACTGCCAGTACTCTAAAAAGGCTGCTCACAACAGCTCTGCTCTTAGTTTTCAACCGTATGAGGTGATGCTTCAGCAGTCTTTGATCTGCATATGGTCACTACTTGACCCTTGTGATAGTTCAGTCATTGCAATTACAGCACAAGTCAAAACAAAACAAAACATAAAAATGTAATACTATATCAGTCCTGTTGACTGGTATTTGTGATCCTGTGCACTGCAAAGAGCAAAATCAAAGGAAAAAAAATGTTGTGACTGTGACTAAAGAGAAAAATCTCCTTTAACTGACATTGACGAAGCTACATTTATTTATAGATATGACTAATTCGACTGCCAATCAGTTTGAAATAAACTGTTTAAAATATGACAACAGATTAATATTTTCCAGCGCTCATTAAAATATCAAACATTACTTTGCATTTAGATCCAAATAAATATTACCAGTAATATTATACATGAAACTAGAAAAGCACTCCAAGAGCGCAGCACTCCACCAAGGCCGTTCATTCCCCCATATAGCACTGTCAAGAATGCAGCTTTTTTTTTGTTTTGTTTTCCCTAAGAAATGCAGCATTTGTGTATTGGTTATTGATAACCAGAAATCATGGCAACATAAAACGTGGCCATTTAATATAAATGTACCCACAAACAAAATGACTTTGCACTGAGCACAGGCGTGTGTTGTGCATGTGTACATTATGTACGGATACTGAATACGGTATCCGTACATAACGTAGTGGGCAGCGGGAAATGATGAGACTCGGAAACACTCCCACAATTTAATCAATTGTTCCTTGTATCATTTCCAATGGGTAAGTCCCGATAAGTCCGCAGCGGTGGATTTGTAGTAGGATCGTAATCATGTGATCGTCAGCAGGCAGCTGACGTAGCGTTCACTTGTTGTCATAGTTACAGTGACACCGTGCCGCTATCTCACAATGATACAGAAATCTTAAATAAATCCATGGATCTAGACTATAAGCTGCATCACTGCCAAAATCTAATGTGGTGGTCCTTGTGTCATTTCTAACCTTTCCTGATGATTTCATCCAAATCCGTTAGTTCGTTTTTGAGAAATGTGAACAGATGGAGTACAAATTACTTACACTTATATTACTTATACTATGCCATCTCGGGGCTACATTAATTTTTTTACTACATACAGATTTATAAAAACACTTTTTACATATTAAGAAAACACAAAAAGACATCAGGCATGAAGAACTAACCCAGTGACCCTCTTGCAAAGGCTGTCCTCAGTGCAGAAGCCAGACTTCCGCTCATTTGCTGGTAGAAGATTGAGTCTGGGCAGGGACAGGCTGTGCCTACAGGTCCTGGCCAACTTCGCTGAGGCCTGGGAAACCCCACAAGGAAGATGGGCAGCGTGAAAAGGGGCAGCAAGGGGGCAGAGAGCAGGGCAGAGAGGGTCACCACCGCTAGCAACACCGGGCATAGGGAGGCATTCAGAGCTAGGAGAGTTCCAGCTGACTGACGGCGCTGCTTCTTCTCTGTCCAGGATGTGACCAACACTGTTAGGGTGAACTTTAGCTTGGCCAGGAACTGGGTCAGTCTGTCAAACAGGAGCCCCACCTGGATCAGAAAAAGGCAAACATGAAGAGGATTGATCTGCTGAACCGCCATCGGTCTTATCAGTTGATGTCTGTGCAACATCAGAATAATTTTGTGCTTTATTGTATTTTTTTAATGTATTTTACTTTTTTTATTTGAATTTTTGCAAAGAAAGCCTAAACTTCGCAGCAGCATAATCAATTTAACATTGTTAGATTCACCTGTAAAATCTAATGATATCTAACACAACAGCTCAGGAAAGGTAATGCCATTTTGAGATAATAATGTGCATTTTTTTACTTGTCTTGATGAGCTGCACCCATTATCATGCTATTCTTTAAGGGTAACAAAACAAAAACTCTGATTTTTTTAATATTTATTTGAATAAATCACAATCATATCGGACAGTGCCAAACCTAGGACGCGATACTGTCATTAAAATGTGAGTAAATTAAAATTCAGGCCTGCTTTATTGCATCATCCAAATCTTCACCAAAACTTGCCATTTTCAATATGTATGTTGCTGTTTGGTTGTTGTTGTTGTATTCCATAGTAAAATGTATGTTGCAAACATGCAGATAGCAGAAGGGGAGGAGAATGCCACATGAAAAGTACTGTTGAAATAGCAGACTTGTTCTTTTGACTGACACAGAGTAGTAAAATTGAAATTTAAGTTTATTATTGAGATGGTAGTTGTCTGTGGGGTTGAACAGTGTAGCAGAGGGGTTCCTGATGGTTTGTTTACCCATTTCCAAACATGTGGGGACAAAAGTATGACAAAAACACTATTAATGGATTGGAGGTTTTAGATTAGATTAAAATGCATGGGTGTACTTATTCAGGCACTAACAGTGAGTATTATAGCACATATTTTTTCACGAAGGCTCTGTGATTTAAAAACATTGAAATATGTCAGACAAATTGATGATACAATTAGATAACAGTACGCATAATTTTCCCCATTTAATTTTTGCGAGAGGTCCGCATTGTTGTGTAAATGCTACAGATAAATATTGCTTGAGTTTTGAAATTAGCATATCATGCAAAAAGTAAATGGATGACAGATGGATGCACTGTCAAAACTAACATACTTTGCCAGTCACAGATACAATGCCAATATTTGCAATTCAGTTTAGGTCATATTTAAGCCTATGTAGACATGATATATGGTGTAGAAAGATCTACTGTGCAGTAGAAATGAGGCAAAATTAAGGTTGACCTCACCAGGAGTAGCTGAACTCCAGTTCCCAGGTTGTCCCACCCTGGAAGTATATTGTTTCCAGCTGCAAGCCGCACCAAGACCACCACCACCATTTGCAGCAGCGCATCCTCTGAGCTCTGCCACACCTGCACAGCAACATGAGCAATTATTTCGGAGAAAATGACAAGCACAAAAATCAAGTGAAGAGCACTCAGTGATTAATCATGGCTCATTTTTTTAAAAAGACAGAAATTTTGAAAAAGATGTGTCAAGAGGACCTGTTCTTCAGTATCACTCTTCAGTTTTCTTTTAAACAAAGAACTATAATTTGTGCTGCCCCCATTGAGAATTCATCTGAAGATACTTTAAAAAGATCTGTTATAATAAATACTTCTTGCATGTTAAAGTCATGTTGATACTGTGAGCAAAAGGGAGAGTTGGTATACCACTCTAAAGGCTCGTGTGAATCCCACACTGAGGGAAACCCTGTGAAGCAGCTGAAGAGATGTGTCCATCGACAGGAAAGCAATCATTGCAAATGGAGACACTGAGAAATAAAACACACAGTAAGTGCAGGGCAGACACCTGAGAAAAATGTGAACATTGGAGAAAAGCAAACTTAAAATATACCTTATAACAAGCTCACCAAGATAAAGAAGGACTCTTCTGAGTGCAGCAGCGATGTACAATCCTCTGTTCCTTTGCTTGAATGTTTGCACACTGGACATGCCTTTAGGGTACAGGGGATTGAGGAATACCCCTCCAAACACATAGGCCCCCTGGATCTCTCTTAGAGCCCAGCAGAGGCAAAAGAGTACAAGGAGGAGGTAGCTGACAGGAGCCTGTGGTCCTGTAACAAAGCTCTGGGACTGAGCTGAACCAAGGAAGTGATGCAACAGCCCTGCCTCTGCCATCGCCACCAGAAGCAGGCTCAAATATAGCAGTAGCTCCCTGCAGCCCAGATTCCAGCCAAAGGAACTGCGAAGAGGAGGTGGTGACCCTCCTCTGCGCAATCCAGGGTCCCTGAAGCCTGCCCTGGAACCTCCGCAGAGTGTACCAACCTGGCTGAGGTCCAGACTCAGCAGAAACCCCGTAGAGATGGAGAAGAGAACTACACCCAGAGTTGACGGGATGAAGTAATTACACACAGCTACACCGGCGGATACACCAAACATCAACAGCAGCCTGTAGGACAGTGTATACACAGAAAGGCAGGACTGATGATGCACAGGCTAATGTCACACTTGTCAGTTCAGTGGAGCTATTAGAATCTGATGAGCAATGGTTTTCCACAGAAAAGAATATGACCAGGATATGAATGAACAAAACTGTGTTTTGCTTTTCTACTGTAAAAATACTGAAACTATAGCTTGAAAATTTGATATCCAAGTATCAGGCTAACATTACATTTGGACTGTTATTTAGTTTCAACACACTGTAGACAATGTGCAGCGAAACATCTTAGAGATGTGGTACGCAGAAAAATACTGTTAAAAAAAAAATCTTAGCTCAAAATGCATTATGATGTATAAATATCTTATATATGTATAAATATCCATAAATATCTTGACAGGGTAAAATGCAATAAAGTATTACAGCTCTTGCAGCACAAAAACTTCTAGCATTGATTATTACTGGCTCAACATATGGCTACAATGTTACTATTTAACCAGCACATATGTCTGATGTGCTATACACAGACATAGGAAATGCCAAATTCAATCATAGTCTTAATCAGAAACAGAGATTCTTCATTCAAATGTTAAACAATAGGTAAAATCAACTGGTGTGATTTGCAAATGTGGCTGTTTGTGGAGAAAAATATGAAATTTGCCAACATGACTGTAAACATGATGAAAAGCTAATTGTTTCAGTGTGTACCTGAGGTTGCTAGACATGGGCGAGCCTCCTAAGCCAAACACGAGAGCCTGCTCCATGCCCCAGAGGATCAGGGCATCCAGGGGAGGCAGTATACCTAGTGCCCACAGAAGAGGTAGGAAGAGGAACAGCACGTGGAGAATCTGACTGGCCAGTTGGAGCTCAGGGACAGGGTCTGAGAACCTACGTCATAGCAAAAATATTAATATTAGTAAGACAGCAAACACTGCAAGCATTCTAAAAAGTGTCTTCTCAGTTTAATAGACAACAGTTTTGTTGTTGCTTACCTATCAGCCAAATCCACAGCGATGAAAATAAAAATGTAGAGGGGACGGGTGAGCGGGGTGATCTCATAAATGTCCTGTGCCTGAAAAGTGGCTGTCTCTGTAGCCGTATTTACAATGAGTGAATACTCAGCTATACATAGTGTCACCCAGCTCAGGACAAAGACTACCAGGGATACACCAATGCTGCCATAGAGAGCAGTCAGTCTGCCAAGGAACACGTACCATGTCCCAAAGCCACACAGCACCCCAGCTAGTACTGTATGCAGCACTACATTCATTCCAAAACGCTTCCCAGGAGCAATGAACCGAACTGTCTCTGGGCTGACACAGTGGGTAAATTCCACCTCTTCTTCATCAACCAGGATGTTGGGTGCACCAAGTCTCTCCACTGTGCCACTCCTTCGAGCAGCATAAAATGCCAGGGCCTGGACACCCGCTGCAGCCCCGAACATAAGCATACCAGAGAGCACTGCGCCATGGAGCTCCTGAAGCAGCTGCAGCTGGCAGAGCAGCGTACCGATGCCCCCAAAAAGCCATGGTGTCAAGAACAAGACTACCTGATTGACATATACATATGGTGGGGCACAGTAGCCCAACTTGAAGCGTGGACCCCCTAACACTGTTTGGGGGAAGCGCTTCCAGAAGAACTCCTGCTTGTACTCATTAAGAAGGGGCACATCTGGCCCCATTCTGACCATTCCCAAAAGGGTGGCAGGTCATCTCCACGCAGCCGAAGGAGGGTTTCCATTCATCGTCTCACACACAGTGAAGCACTCTGTATTAAAGCAGTTAGAATATGGAGGAATGATTATTAACAAACTAGTGATGAAAAATGCAATATATCATTGTTCAACAGTATCCACAGTCTGCAGCTCTCAAGTAGTAAAGTTACACAAACTGGAGTTAAATCTGCAGTAGCAAATACATATTTTAAACTGCATTATATACTATATTATTTTTGCTCCCTAAATTTAGATAATTTGGGAATGTCTTCTTTCAGCTCAAGAAAGCTATATTTCTTACAGGTGTCTCATTATAAACAAAACAGCTTTTAAAGCCATTTAACAGGGCAGACATGGGTCATTTTGGGGAAGTTTTTATCAACAAAGGCACCATTTATCACCTTCAGTTTGCAATTTAAAGCAAAAAAAAAAAGAGATAACGAGACAAGAGCAACAACCATGAGTTTCCATGAAAACACAACACAGCAGCAGTAGCTTGTGGATGTGCTAACTTGGGCTAACCTGTTCAGGACAGACGTGGAACATTTCTAAATCTCACCTCATATATCCAAACCGGATAATTTACGAAAAGTGAATTGTTTTCTTAAGGAACCATTTCTGTCTGTTTACCACAGCTAGCTCTATTTTTGGTAGCTAACGAAAACAGCAAGCCTTTTCATCCTGACTATCCGTTAGCTTGCTATTACTAACAGGTAAATAACAGCAGGTTAGCAACCGTAAGCGATAAACTTACCGTTAACAGCGGAATAGTCAAATGTAGATACGCTTTGTGTAGTACTGGACGATGTACTTAGATAATATTATGGAAAAACTGGCGGAAATTGCCAGCATTAACATTAGCTGCTAGCTAATCGCTAGAAAGCTAGGTAACGTCGGCATGATACACAGACAGATTGTAACCAATAGAAGTGGAGAGGAGAGGAGAGTGAGTCCTCTGATTGGTCCATATAACACAAACCCCGCCTACTACAACATCCAACTCCGCCCACTCAACAACGACACATCCACACAATTTACAACATGGAACAACACTCCTAAGATCTGTGGCAAAAATGTGATGCTTTGAAGAGCCATGTCCAAGATAGTTTTTGGGTAGTTTTTTTTTAATGGATCCGCCTGGTTCTATTTTGATAACAGGATTAGATAATCTTTAAATTAATTTTTGAGCATATAAAGCATAAAAAATAAGATTTTGCAGCATTTTTGATGCCTTCAATAATAGATTTAATATTTTGGGTTCTGGACAGTTGATCAGACAGAAACACGTAGTACAAAATGCCAGTCTTTTTCAAAGTTTTCTGATGTTTTATAGACAAATGGTTAATTGATGATGAAAATGATTGCTACTTGCATTTATCGTTTTATGCTGTTACCTGCGACCAATCCAAAGAACTCTAATAAAAATTAAGAACTTTTGATCCTATAAATAACCCATTAGATGTGTGACGAACCATCCCCTATATGAAAGAGGCTCTTCAATCAGTAATGGTGCTTTAAAGAACTAGACAGCTTTGTGAACCGTTATTTTTCTGAGCACAACAAAAGGATTTACCACAAGAACAGGGTTCATCTGAACAACAAAAAGACCATTCCTCTTTGCAATAATAATTCTATTAAATATCATATTACATGGGGTTCTTTATCCTGAATGATTTGTCAATTTTTCACCTGCCAGTGTCTTTAAATCCTGAATCTAATGCGCTTGCTCAACCCCAAAACCTGACACAGGATTAGAAACATTCACATTACATTGTAAATCCTTGTTATCGTGTTCTTAATACAAAAAGAGCAAATCCTACAAGCGTTTTATTATTTCAATATAATGAAAGTGATTGCGGTCAAGTGTCTGCCACTCCACAATGTTGATTTACTCAGAAAGAAGGAGGGCACAAAAGGAGGATCATCAAGTGATCACTAAAAAGGCCACAATATCAACACAAAGAAAGATAGCAATCTGGGGCAAAGGAGATTAAATTGTTGTTGTTGTTCACTGGGGCTGAGGGGATATGGGTGGGCAGGAGGTTGTGTTTCCTTGTCATCTTGAAAAAGCAATTTCTACTCCGTGTAGGACACATTAAACCACAACAGAAGAGGCTGTCAGTCAGGACATCATGTATTGCACCCTGTAATCCTCCCATAGCACCACTTATTTAAAAACATTGCTGCGTTTTTGTTCCAGCTGCCTGTTGAAGAGCATCTACTTGTAATAAGACTGAAGTCATTACAGAAGAAACACAGTGCAAATCTCATGAAATATAAAAGTCTGATACTAAATTGCCCAAAAGCTGACCATCTGACACAGCTCTCAAAATTGATTTGTTGGTAAATTTATTAGAAAATGGAGTATTTGCCTGTTGTTTGGTTGTTCCGTTAACTTGTTTCTGCCTTTTCAGCCACGCACCACGCTTTGTGTATTTGAAATAATGTGATAAATGATGCACTAGTTCAATAATGTGATAAATGACACACAAGTCCAGAGATGAATAGCAGTTAATATTTAATGCTTCTGTGAGGCTCGCTCTCATCCAAAATGTCTACACAAAATAAAAGCATTTTCCTTTTCATTCTAATTGTTCCTCTCACTCCATTCTTTTATCTGTATTTTCACTCTCTCTCCATTTGCTCTTTATTCCACAGGAAACAAATTACAGGAAAATGACAAGCAACAACAATAACTCAATGACAGATTTCAAGAGAAGCAATATGTGCAAGATAGAGGATGTATTTGTGAGGATAAAAAAAAAAAAAAAAACCCGGGACATAATATGTTCCATTTGAAAACAAAATAATTTATATTTTGTTGATGTCATCAGCAGTTGAAGAGGTCATTTTTACAACAGCAATTTCAACTGAAGTGATGATGCTGATAGAATTGTAGCCTCTATCAAAGCACTTTTAAACCTAGTACAAGCTGGTGAATGTGTAACGCGTGGAGTATAATGTTGTTCATCCATTACACATACAGTACATAATGCTTCGATAAGCACTGCGGTGTTAACTTCAGTATCAAACATCAATCAATGTCGTCACCCCTCCAACTTCATCCCCAACACTGGAAGCTGAGTAGACCGCAGCGAAAACATGGTCCATTCAGCAATTATTCACAGAGTCTTGGACTAATGGTGCTCTGAATGCACAGACACAGCAAATGCAGGGAGTTAGTGGACCAGCAGTAATGGCCCCATACAGAGCATGTGTTTTTCTATGTGTGTGTGTGTGGTGTGGATTCTGCAGGGGGGAGGGGGGCATCATCTATAACTGATTCACAACAAGCACAAACATGTCTAATTATAAATCCAGATTGCAACTGTAGAGACCAACTCCCTTCCCCTACCCTTTTCTCTCTCTTTCTCAGCCTCTCCTTCTCCCTCCCGGTTCCTCCCGCTTGAGTCGGGCTCCATATCAGGCGGATGAAAACATAACCTGTCACATTCCATCCCATTAAACCAGCTACAAACCATGTGGTCTACTCACATGGAGGAGCGAGGAGAGGGAGAGAGATAGACGGAGAGAGCAGTGCATCTGGGTTCACTCAGAAGTGATGAATTATTCACAACTTTTATGCTAATGTCATTTTAATGTTAGAAATACGGACAGATATGCAGATCTGAGACATACTGTGTGAAGTGGTATGTTCACTATAAGCTTACACCACACACAGCAGAATTAAAAGTAGTTATATTTGTAACATCCATACTGCACATACTGTACACAAATATAAAATGTGTAATTATCCTCTGCAATACCTAATGCATTAGAGCACTTACACTGAGCTCCCAAATCTGTGCTGTTTTTTTTTTCTTTCCATCAGCTGCCATTTGATGTCAGGCAGACCAAGGTAATGACAGTGCACTCACTTGCGCAGTCATTAGCCCCGCTTAATGCCGGGAATTAACACAAATTAAGTGAAGTTAAGTACATGCATTAGAGGAGCTTGTTTGGGGAGAGCTTTTCACTTTTGCTGTGTAGAGCTGGCTGCTGCCAGCAAAAGCAACACAGGCAGGAGACACAAAACTGAAGTACACATATCCCCCTTCAACTGATAAATTACTGCCTACAGGGCAAGAGGAGCATTCACTAAGGACTGATTGGCAGTGTCAATAGAGCTCTAAGGACACCTAGTGGTCATGTTAACGCCACTGATTCACAAACTCCGCAGCTAATACTGTGTCTTGGAAACTGGTGGATTCAGAGCGATGTTGTTTGGAGAAATGTTTCAGTGTTTACTTTTGCTGGAGTTTCATTTACAGTTCGGAACAAAGAGCATTCTTTTCCCACAACTGTTTTCTGACTTTAATGTTGTGTTTTCTCGACGTGTTTTATGTAAAAATACAAGTCCAATGAAACAGCATTGTAACCATAAAATGCATTCTTCAGACATGTAACGCAGGTCTGAACGGTTAAAGTGAAAATAACTTCACTGAGCATTATAATAGTCATGCACTGTTTGTTAGATGGGAATAGGTGAGCTATTAACATTTTTTTCAAGTAAATGTTTTCACATTACAGTTATCAGTTTAGGGGTTTCACAATGAAAACTTATTACGCCATGTAATATAGCCGAGGCCAGAGATAGTCTACTGGCTTACATAGTACTTTTGCAAAATGACAATAATCTTTATCAGATAAAATTAATAAACATTTTTTAAAAATCCAGCATTCGTCTGTCTTCAAAATTATATATTTTCAAATTACCCAAGTAAGAGAAATGGAAACAAACATACATTGAAAATAAAAACAAAAATTAACAGATTCCAGTATGAAGCAATTTGCTTTCATTGTTGATATGAACTGAGTATCACTGGCCTGGCCCATATCTTCCATATTTAGACTGTAATTCTGTCAGCCACAGTACTCTAAACCAACTGGAAGACACGGAGGATTATGTTCTAATATTCATCAGAACTAACATAATAAACATCAAGTGGAGTAGGTTCGTTTCCAGTTACAACACATGAGATTTGCCTGTTAGAGGCGAAACTGCAGTGAGCTTTCGAAAAGAGGCTAACATGATGAAACTGACAATCTCTGAAATCCATTTGGACCTTATTCAAGATTACATCTTTATCTGACTGACTGCAGATTATTGTCCACAGAGAGGTGTGCTAAAGCTGGATTATCCACTTGTTGGGGATGCATTTGACCCAATGGACGCAGCATGCCAGGCTCACACGCCCTTACATCTGTGGGTGTTTTTTTTTTTACTTGTTTGGGGCTAAAGGATGGGATAGCG
This sequence comes from Amphiprion ocellaris, assembly GCF_022539595.1. Lineage (NCBI taxonomy): Eukaryota > Metazoa > Chordata > Actinopteri > Pomacentridae > Amphiprion > Amphiprion ocellaris. Next base: position 15,082,294 of record NC_072785.1, read on the forward strand.
GCTGAAATGACACCAAAACCTCTCATCCTCAGATTACCATGGTTAGTGATCCACATATGTGGATAGAAAATAAAGTCACAGTCAGTGCATTACTTTCAATGCATTTGAAAGTAGTGCACTACAGGCCCCCCATCAAGTAGCCTAATTTACTGTAAGTCAAAAGCAGTTTTAGTTGTAGTACTGTATAATTCATAGAGCAGCAGAAGTAATTTATTCAGATTGTAGCAGCAGAAGTAATTTATTCAGATTGTAGCAGCAGAAGTAATTTATTCAGATTGTTTTGTATACATGTAAAAAAAAATCATAAAATAAAATTATTTATTGCAATGTCAAAAACAAAACTCAGCTATGCAGATGCTATTTGATATTAAGGCAAATTTACAGAAATGACACCATTCAAATATATGTGTATATATATGTGTGTGTGTGTGTGTGTGTGTGTGTGTTGTATACCATGGCTGCCGCATGTGTACCTTTGGATTGTGCCACTAAATGATCACTAAATGCTCCTCTTCTTCTGGTTGCTACATGGGTGGAGGTTTGCTACCATTTGGGAATCTGAAAACCAGCAAGGAAATTCTCACATTGTACACTTCACTTTATATTTTTACAAATTTTAGACAGTTGAGAGATTCATAATGATCTACGTACAATCTTGTCTTTACAAACCTGCTGCCTTGTTCCTGTTTGGAATTCATTATGATGACTCTGTTCCCATTGGACAGGAGACATGTGCTGAGCGGGTTACTTCCAGCTCTCCGACTGTGTCTGAAGTTGATGTCTGTTTGGCCACTTCGAGGCACATTACTGTACCTATTCTTCTTGTCTGAGTTGGGATTAATACAGGGGTGAGAGACAGAGGATCAACAGTAATCTGCAATACTAATGCAATACTAAAAAAATCAATCATTCATACTGTACTAGAACATGCAGGATAACAAGTCTTTGCTATGTAACAAGCTATACATGCCAATTTAAAGCTTAGTGTTTTTCATCACAAAACTTCTGCAACAGGAGAAATGTTACACTCACATTTATATGTATAGTGATCTTCGTCCACGTTACTTGGCATGACATCATGTCCGTGCATGAAGTTCTGTAGTCCTCCCCCTATACTCATTCCTCTCAGAGTGGTGTTATGAGGCATGAGTGACAGTGGTCCAGGCAGGTTAATTTCAGGGGTGGGAAGAGAAGCTCCAGGATGCTGAGAGCATGCCTTTAAGATAAAGTATTAAACGAGGAGCATGAGGAATATAGAAGTATTTCTCTAGGACAGAAATGCTTTAAAGGACACAAGCAGATGTTCACATAATGAGTAAACATCGTCTCTTAAGTGCCTGCATGGTCAACACAATGTCTTTGACCTCACTAACATACGCATCCTCATTCTGTAAGTGTTTCTTTCATTTCTCTGCCTTCCTATATCCACTACTGCCAGCGTAATGTGTCCACTCCACCCACACACTTGGCTGGGGATTGGCGATTAGATTGCATGTTGTTCCACATATATAAGCATCTTATAGGGGAAGAGTAATTACTATTCATCAATAACAATGTACAAATTCAAGCAAAGGCAGTTACAGGCATAGATTTAGAGTGACAACAGAGATGGCAATTATGAGACTCAAAAGGGGGGAGGATTGTGTTTGTGTTTTTAATGAGAAAACCCAGGGTCTGCGCTCTGTCATTTCCATATCTACGATTAACAAGCAGAGAGGGTCGTGTTGACCTGGCTAATAGGGGGTAAATCCACTGGTGCATTATCGGCCGGGCACATTTCATCTAATCAGCAGGATGATGCTAGCAGGCTTAGACTGCTTTTAATTCAGAGCTGCAAGAGAATTACTGCCCCGTTCTCTCATTACATGAACATTAAATCAGTCGGACTGAATGAGTTTGATCCAGGCTTTTCTCTTTTTTGGTGGCTGTGGTTTAGTTGTTATCAATTTGTTTCTTTCAGTTAGACTACATGCTACAGTATGAGGCCCATTAAGAGATTTTGAATAAACAGTGTGTTTGTTCATTTGTAATTCAGTCATGAGAGGATGGCAGTGTCGTGTAAAACAACCATATACCTAACAGTACAATTTTTTATTATATGTGCCATATGTACAGAGTTTGTGTGCTGTAGTACTCCCAGGATCATCCCTGAGTCAATTTTTACAAGAAACCATGAAGAGGAGTGAAATATTAAAGGCTTTGCTTACAGTATGTTTTGTGTTGCTGCCCCAAAGTAGTCTAAAAGAAATCTAAAAATGCTGAAATAAAGTGTAACTATTTAACTGTTTTATGAAATTCCCAAAGTTGCAAAAAGAAACTGAAAGCATGTACACAGTTCAGCCACAACGCTGAAACTGCCTGACATTGTGTATGCTATGTGATCTTGTGCAGCTAAAATAGTTCTGATTCATGGTAATATTGTTGCTGTGAAGAGGTATATATGGGTCGCAACAAAGTTTAGATGAGTGATGTGTGTCAAAGTAACATCCTCATGAAGGCCTGACCCAAGGTTTGAGCACTGCCCAGGCTTCGCTTCCCATCAGTGAGCACTGAGTGTCCATAACCCAGTTGCTGGTTCATCAGTTGTCTTTCCTTAAACCACTTTACAAGTTACAAATCACTTCATACTGGGAAAAATACACAAGACCTACTGTTTTGGAGTCTCTCAGAACCTTACACTGCACTTGTAACAACATAATCATTGTTACTCACTTCATCTGTAAGAGGTTTAATGGTGTGGCCAACTGGTGTATGTTTATGTAAGTGAGTATTTATTTATTTAATGTGTCCATTTCTTACAGATGGATCAGCACTGAGGAGTTCAGCCCTCGTCCTTTCCTCTAGAGTGACCATCACTCCATCTAGCACCTGCAACTGGGACAGGCGAAGCACTGCTGCTGGTCTGTGGAGAGAATTACGTGCCACCTGCAAGGAAAAAATACAGCTGTTTAATGAAACAGTCTGGGTAAAAATCACTCTTCCTTTGACTGAAAACCAGAAATTTCAATAATGGAGCCTGAATGAAGAATGCTTTGAGACATCTGGGATAAATATGATGCTATGTGGGTCCCACTGTAGTTATCATGTTCCCATCAGCTATTCCAGTGACCCAGCTGACAACGGCAGATAGGTCCCTGCCCAGCTGAGGGCACCCTCTGGCCAGGGTACGAACCCAGCCTGTGCAGTCACAGAACTGCGTGTTCCTGCAGAACACTGCTGCTGTGATTAAGTTGTGACTGTGTGCCAATGGATGTCCAGTGGAGAGGACGAGACAGACTTTGGCTAGAGAACATGGATGAAGGAGCTATCTCATACAATCAACAGCAGGAGGTATTGTCTCCAGGGTGGCTGTTGGCCTCTACCCTCTGGCATGATTAACCCCTCCCCTATGGGAGAAGAAGGGGGATGGGATCAAGCAGGAAAGAGGCAACCACAGCTGAGCATTACCCTATGGACGACAGAGAGCCCCTGGGCTGCAGGCTCTGCTCAGGCCTGATCCATGAGCTCCAGATGGGTGATGTAACAGGGCCAATAGCACACTGCCATTTGGTCAACGAATTTGCCTCTCATGCCAGCCAGTTTGAGGCACAGCAGACGGCCCTTCATGTAATCACTTAATTTGGAGCCACAGAGATGCAATGGGTTAGTGTTTTGGATTGTGAGGGAAACTGAGACTGTAAGCGTGCTTTTGATAATTTGTTTGTGAGCATCCTGCTGGTGACAGCTAGTTGATTCACACCATTGTGCAAGCTTATAATAGTATAAAAGATTTTTAAAAAGTGAATTCAATTGCGGTTTTAATATTAAATTTAATTGACAAACTGTCTTCAAAACCCAGTAATACTCACAGGATTGCCGACAACAGAGAGCTCCATCAGGGAGGGAAGAACTTCCAATTTGTCAAGCTCTGTGACGTCCTACAAAATGAAGAGCAACAAAAATTATTTTAAATTCTTTTTTCTTCTCAAACAACCCCATTTACAGTTCTTTGACACTGGTTGTAGCCTGCCGTGTGTAGATAATGGAAACATATGCAACAGGGCTGAACCTTTCATAATTTTGGTGCAGGCAGGATGGAAGCAGCTAATGGGAGAGATTACATGTGAGAGCTCTCATTAATCTCATGAGAGAGTTTGGGCACGCAACAGGGCACGCAATAGGGCATGTGGGTGTTTTCTCCTGCTCTCAGCTTTATGCTCGGACTTGGCTGTGATTCAAAGACGCCCCCACTGTGAGGACTGATGCTTCGGGATGATTGCTGTATTTTATTTTTTAATTGAATGCGTGAAAACATTTAGGAAGTGAAAGGAAGAAGGAACTGGCAACAAAAGTGCAAATCACTTGCCCTGGATAAGGAGATGCAGACTGAGAAGCTGATTACACGTTGTCCTGATTGTTCCCCTCTTTCTCCATACACACAGCCCTGACCTTCAATCAAACTTGAATCTCCTTAATGCTACCCCTTGCGTGTCACAGTGGGTGGTGATGACTTATGATTACTATACTTTATGTCTCACTTTGCAAATGCACAGAAAAGTAATACTGCTGCGCGCTGAATAAAATACATTCTTAAACATCTGACGCATACGAACCAATCAGTAAAAGTTGGTGGTAAATCAGAAACTGCACAAAAGATGACTGTGACCTCAGTGATGACCTCAGGAAATCACCGTGCTCTGAGTCATTCAGGCAGCTTAATTGAATATGCAGTTTCATTAAAATCCTGAATATAAACATTAAAAGATCCATCTTGTGAGGAGACTACTGCTGCTGAAGCAGAATACCTGCAGTCTGTTCATGTTGAGGAAGAGTTTGCGGAGCTCAGTAAGTGGATCGAGATGGTTTAGCTCCCGGATCCGGTTCTCTGCTAGGTGCAGTTCTAGCAGGACGTTCTGGGCTGTGAAAGAGTTCTTGGCCAGCGCTTTGATCCGGTTTCTGTCTAACACAAGTTCTCTGAGCTGGTGAAGCCCCTCCAAGCCCTCCACCTGGCTGATCTCATTACCTAGAGAGAGACCAAACCTCCTTAAAACAATGGAAAGACATCAAAAACAATAGCCTAATATTTCGATCAACAGCGCACAACAATAATCTGCACACCCTAAACATTCTAAAAGGAAGCATTTTGAGGCTGTATACACATTTGATGGTTATTTCTTGTTTGCCCCTGGTGTAAAAAGCACTGAAATTACAGAAACAGCCTCCAAAGGTTTCTAAGCAAAAAGAGAGAAAGGAAAGTAAGGGTGGCTTTGTGGGACAAATCACCCTGACAAAGCAAAATTCAATCAAAAGCCCTCAAAAGCTGTTGAAAAGAAAGTCAGCCATTCTTTTCTTCAAGTCTCATCACCCACCTGGCCTTAGGTCTATGGGAGACTTTGCTCTCGGTGCTTGCCTTTTCACAGGCTGCCCTTTTAACCGGCTTTGAGAGGGAGGGGTGGTACGTCAACTATACATACCTTGTAGGAAGAGTGCTTTAAGATTGGTGAGCCTGCTGAGCTGCAGATTGGCCATATTGGAGATGCCATTGTGACTCAAATGAAGCACCTCCAGGCTTCCCATCAGTGGCTCCAGGCTGCCAGTGGGCCCAGTATCCCTTAAACACAGTCACAGAGGGACAGTTTGCAATGTCTGTGGTTAAACGAACATCTCATTCTGCCTCCTGCTGTCGCATTTAACTGGTCAGACCTCACAGGTGCAGACCTCTTTATGGCAGTCGCAGTCAGACAAACAAAAGGATGCCTGTCACCACGCTGCTTCTGTATTGGTTTCTATAGAAGAAATATGTCAATGAAATATATTATTATTCATGTAGAAAGATTAAATATTTTGTTTATTTTACTGATAACAGCTCTAGAAATTGCAAATATGAACTGACTTTTAATACAAGAATTTCTTATATTACTACATTTGCAACTAAATTAATAAAGGTTTAACAGCAATCTCTGCAAAATTTGACATAACTGTCAATAGTCAGCTCATTCATTGGCTGGTCAGTGCTGCCCCCTAATGGTTGCAGTCCATGAAATCATAAAAAAACAGTACAAAATGTAACAATAAACAGCAAATATCTTCTGTGAAAATCTAATTTTTTATGTAAATGACTGAGAAAAAATTGCATCATATTACCTGCTGGCTTTGGATGGGCTATTCTGGCCGTAGCCGCTGGAGTGGACTTTGCTGTACAGTATCTGTCTGTTAGTCAGCTGAGCCTGAGTCCTCTGCCTCGGCAGAATGGACTCGATGTGGTTGTAGTTCAGAGACAGAGCCTGTTAAAAAGACAGTGTAAATTATCCATCAGTCCATGGCTAAGGCACATTTTAAACAAGTCTGGTGACATTCAGTGCAATTTGTACTTTGATATTAGGCAAGTAGATGAGGCCTGAGAAGGATGTGAGGTTGTTGTGGTCTAAATTGACACTGTGCAGGCTACAGAACTGGTCCACTGGAGACAAATCAACCATCCTGTGAGAAGGAAAAGGGGATGTTTCAGGCTTTGTCTTTCACCTGCGAGTTTATCCTCAGAGTAAATAACATTCTCATGCTCATTTTATACAAGTGTTGACTTTATCTACTCGTAGAGCCGGGTTATTACCTAATGGAGCAGGATTGAAGGGTTAGGTAGGTGATTTCTGTGTAGTTTGAGTGGCCCAGCTTCTCTGCTACCATGTCAGTGGTTAGTCTCCCCCTGAACATATTCTTTGCACTCTCACTCTCACTCACTTCCTGGAGAAAACAGAAAAGAACATTAAATACACACTACTGGATACAATCACTACATTACGAGAGAGGTTCAGCTGGTTGCACTTTTGGAACATACCACTGCAAATCCATCCAGAGCTTTAAGGGAGGGAAGATGAAACACTACATATATACGATAGTTTTCCAGTTTTTCTACTAAAGGATTCCCACAGAGATCCAGAATGATGAGGTTTGCCAATCCCTGAGAAGAAAAAGAACCAAATGCTCAAACAACACAATAAAAATTTTAAACCAGCAGTTCACGAAGTCAGTCTTCAAGTTGTAATTACAGTGGATTCTTACTTTCAGATAGTAGATGTCTCTTGAAGTAGAAAGCTGGTTGCTGCCGATGTAGAGTTCAAGGAGAGAGCGAACTCTGTGGATGCCATGGAGGGAAGCGATGGAGTTGTTCTCCACTGACAGAAAAGCCAGGCTGGGCAGCTGGTCTAGAACTGAAGCATCCAGACTGGACAGCTGATTCCCATCTACACTCAGTTTGTTGAGGCACTGCAGTCTTGCCAGGCCTGAGCAAAGACAGATACAGAAATAATGATGGTTACTGTGCTATAGGTGTGAGAATCAGAAGCAAATTACTGTTTAGGTAAATCGTGCTGAGCGTGTGAATTACCATTGAGAGTGCTGATGCTGTTGTTGTTTAGGGAGAGCTCCTCTAGCTTCAGGCAGCTTTCAAGACCTTCCACTTTGGAGATCTTGTTATCGTTAAAGGAGGCCCAGCGCAGGTTAACAAGCTTATTCAGATTGATCAGCTTGGAAATCCTCAGGTTGTCAAGGTTCAGGGTGGTGATCTTTACAAAATATATTATTCAAGATTACATGCATTACAGTTTGAATTATAGTTGACGCTATATTCCCATTATGCAGCCTGATCAGTATTCAGACTAAGCCTTCAACTACATTATCATTGCAATAATTTCTTTTACTGGGAAGCCTACACGCTGCAGCTCACCTTAGCAGTCCAGTCTGGCTCCAGTTCTGTACCAAGGCCCCAGGGTGCAGGACTCAAACGATATAGGAGCTGCGCTGTTGACAGCAAACTAAGACTACGTGGACGGTCTTCGTTGGTACGAGAGTGTGCCAGGAGAGATGCCTGCAAGCAGTGTCAACAAGTCTGACTGAATTACAGTACTACACGCAGTATATTGTGTCTTTACCCAGAGCAACCCTAAGAAATAAAAATATTATCTTCTCTTAGTAATGTATGAGCAGAAATGTTTACAAAATATGTCAAACCTGGTTAATTTTGGACCCAGTAGCCATCTGAATAGCTTCAGCAGCCTCCTCTTCTGCTACCAGGACATCATCCAGATGTGTGAGGGTTGTGAGGCGGCCCAGTATGGTCATTCTGACTGTCTCTAGCTGGAAGGAGGAAAACACCTTCACTCCTATATGCACTTTACATCTAAAACTGCACTATGTATTCTATGCATATGCTGAATATGCAGTTATTATTGTTGAGCTTTAATTTATAATATTTAGGTTTATTTCAAGTTGTGATCACAGTACACACCTTGTTCCAGGGATTGAATCGGGTGTCCAGTTTCAGGAGAGCAGGTGTGTGTTTTCTCAGCACAGATGTCTCCTCTCTGGCTTTGGTCAACTTGTTCCAGCACACGTCGAGCTGTTTGAGCTGTCCCAATCCCCGCAGCCCTCCTAGAGTCTCTATGTGGTTATAGCTAGCATCCAAAAACTCAAGGTTGGGCTGCATGTTAGGGAAGGAAGAAAAGAGACGGTGAATGTTACCATTTTATGCTATGATCTAAAAGACTTCCCCTTATGTGCTACATCACAATCCAGTTAAATCCAATATTACATAGGTAAGTTGTTGTTAAAGTGCTGCTTTTTTGATAACTTGAAAAGACACTGTTTAGATTAAGCTCAATAACATCATGTTCTATTATCACTTTTACCATGTGAGAAACGTCATCAAGTCGTGTGAACTCATTGAAGCTGATGGTAAGATGTCTCAGAGCTGTGAGGCTGGAAATCTCCTTAATTTTGCTAAGACTGTTGCCATGAAGATTAAGTTTCTGGAAATTGAACACATCGATGACATGCCACTGTGAATGTATGAAATTGATACAAAATCAAATTCATATTTTAAAAAGGCTGAACACTTACAGTGATCTGACTGAGGACATTGGCTCTGGCCACGTTTAGAAGAATTGTGTCATCCAAGCTCAACAACTTGGGCTTCGGTTTCAGCACAGGCTCCATGTTGAGGACTCCTTGGTCCAGGAAGATGTCATTGGAAGGAGCAGTATCTCTGCCTGTGCTGTGGCTTGGAAATGCAGGTTGTTTCTTGTCCTAGTGACACCACATTAAAATGTTAACGTCTGTAACTGAAGAAAAGACCTAAAAAATCTTCATGTTTTCATTTTCTGTTTGTTTATGGTGAAGTTCTTGCTGAGTTTTCATCATATCAGAACTCAGCACAACTGAATAATTTTTGATGACTGGGTCATTCCATCCCAAATCATCAAAATTTGCCTGAATTACTTTATCATAAATTTAAAAATTTATATAGATATATTTGTGAAATTTTAGCTTGATAAATGAAATACTTAGTTCTGAGATAAAAATGCTTTAAAAAACTGTCCCTCGACCCACTTTCAGCACTTTTTTGTGTATTAAAATTTGAGGCTATGTTTGAACCACAGATATATCAGGAACTATTAAACATAAAAGCCTAAATTTGTCGCTTTTATTTTTCATCATGCCATTGATTCAGAATCTGCAATATTGTACAAATAGTCTTAGACTATGGCTCCACTGAAATATGAAAAAACTGTCAAACTGTCATGAAAAGTCTCATCTCTGAGCACACATTAACAGAAAATATATAATGCAAAGTCAACAAGTGATATTTTCTAAACCATATGTAGCTGTATGTCACAATGACACAAAGCAAAACACAAAATACTTAACATGAAACACTTGGTCACAAAAAAGTTTTAAAAAATTATTTTCATTGAATTGCATATGACAGGCTTGCCTCAAAGTAGAACAGTGTTCTAGATATTCAAAAGAGTTTTCTAAATATAAGTACCATAATTTATTGTTTTAATATGGGCAGATTTTTCCTTTTCAGCCACTACTTTGTAAGCTGGAGAAACCGATTAAACTGTTACCTTTATCTGTTACACTTAAATGATTCATATGTTTATTTGAACAGATACTTCAAGATAAACTCTTAAACAGTTACTAGAAATATATAGCCCAGTTTGTGACTTTTTCTTCACAGGTAGAGATTTCACAGACATTTTAAATATTCATAGTTAACGGTAAAAAATTTCACGCAAATCAGAGATGATCCAGCAAAAGGCCCCTGATGATTTGAGATGGAATGACCCTACTGTGAATATTCTGGAAATCAGGGCACAAAAACCTATTTTGTATATTTTCAAGGAAAACGATCTAAATCTTCTACTGCAGTGTGATTCTGAGATAAATATTTGTCAAGAACTTTGTATAATCTGTAAAACAGCAAAAGGGAATGTCATCTAATTAAGACAATACAATCAACACAAGCAAAACTTGCCCAACAGAGCTGGTCCAAAATGTATCTGAATAGCATAGCAGTGGTTTCAAACAGCGAGGAAACAAATGCATAAATTACCCCAGTGATGTATTCAAAATATATGATGTACTCAGGCAGGACAAGCTCATGTTCAAACACAAACCACTGTCTTCGGCGCAGATTGCAGTCAGGACCAGAGTATGTTTTGGTGGAGTGAGGTCTCTCTGAATAAAAACCATGCAGAAATACAAAATGATTGAACTGAACAAATCAAAAAGTAACTGTCATGTCTTTTAACTCCCCAGATACCTTCACTCATTGCAGATCTGTGCTTAGTGTCCACATTGCGATACACAGAGAACACTCTGGGATAGCTGCTTCTGTCCATCAGTTCTCCCTCTCGGATAGGCATACTGTTACCCACAAACACTTTGGAAACAATAACCTGACCTACAGGCAAAACAAAAACATTAGGATTTTAGGTATTTAAAATAAACTGCAATGGTTCCAGAAAATGGTAATAGAAGGACATGACAGTATGAGTAAAACTAACTCACCATGTCTAAAAGGGATTGTATCTGTACTTTGCTTAGAATTGCACTGGTTGGCCTGGCGCAGTACATAATCAACTCTGGGTAGTTCGGTAACACTTAAACTATTCGATAAAGGTATAGCTTCCACTCCTCCCAAATCCTAATTCAAAGAATCAAAAAAAAAAAAAAAACTGAATGATTTGGAATGTATATGAAAAGAAAAGAAAAGATGACAGATTGTACCGGAGCACTTAAGTAGTTATTTCTATATGCAGACAAACGTCATAATTTTACACTAACAGAACTTTTCTCTCCTTGACTCATTGCATTCTGCTCAATAAATGAAGTGTGGGATATAATTCTTTTACATGCTGTTCCTTGTATTGTCTACAGGTGTAGAGGTGAGAACAGACTAACAGACAGCTAATTCGCTTAAGAAATTCTCTTAATGTTCAGTGGAGTAAATCCAGGTGATAAGAGTTAAAGTGTGTGCGGGTGAATTCTTTCTGGCAGAACACATACCTTATGTTGCTGTGCTGTTTTGAAGCCTTCCTCCAGAATGCACAAAGTTTCTTTCTTCTCACATTGTTCAGGGTCAGCTACATAGAATAAATACTCCAGTCGACGTCTGTAATTCCTGCTTAAAAAGTTCCTTTTACTGATTGTTACAATATTAAACTGGACATATCTGTATATGTATTGTTAAAAGCCATTTATTATATTTTTTCATCACAGTGTAGCTTCACTTACTGTGAAAGGTAAACAGAATCTTCACTGGGTAGCAGGCTATGAAGTTTGTCCTCAAAGCGAAGCCTCAAAGCACTGTTGTGAATGCGAATAACTCTGTCAATTTTAATGTCAATGACGCCTTGAATCTTGTAGTCCGAAGGAGAGAAGCGGGAAATCAGGAGGTCACAACAGGATGTAAACCTGAGAGAAAAAAATAACAAAGAGTATTTGCTTTCCATCTGCAATTGTGAATTACACAATGGGTAAATAATGGCAAATAGGTACCAGGGATCTGCGGAGCAGCCCTCCTCTAAACGGATATTTCCAACACTTTCAAGCTCCATCAACAGAAACTGCACCATATATTCCATTCTATTTGTGGCTTTGGCCAATTCTTGCTCATACCAGGCTTCAATCCTGAATATAAAAGAAGGAAAGATATTTTTTCCATATTGAAGGTGTTGTTCTGTATGGGGTTAAATTACATAAAGCAATGATAAAATCTCTCATCCAAGCATGCAAACTAACTCCTCCATTCGCCTGGTCCACAGCTTCAATCTTTCCTTCAGTACTTCAATCTTATGGAGTATTTTGTGCTCCATGGCAGGATCACGACTGATGTCATGGGATGAGTCACTTCTTTCAGGTAAACCTTCCTCCAGGTGGTTCGGTCCTCCCGGTTCATCCCCCGACTTGCAGGCAGACTTCTTGCAACCGAGCGGCACCATGGAGAGCTCACGTTCAAGCTAGGAATGCATCCAAGTGAAAAGAGTTCTCTTAACTATGTACAGAAACAGCAACATACAGGTAGAAATGAGAACTAAAAAACTGTACTCTGTAATTTTCAAAATGTTTCATGGATTGCACATACACATTTCAGAGCATGACTGAGGGCCCGGTTGCATTCTTCGGGTAACTGTAATAGAGTTTTTTTCGTCTTTATCAGACTGAGCTGGGTCTCAGCCAGGTTCCTCTGAGCAGTACGTACACGCATGTTGTAGTACATCATTTTCTTCATTACAGCAGACTGCAAGAAAAAAACTTTCAGTTTAGGTAAAAAAGGTAAATAGGTAAAAAAAAAAAAAATCACATAAAGGAGACATATGATAAAGGTTTTACAAACTTTTTAAAAAGACAGGCATTGTTCAAATGTACCTCATTTTAATTGCTGTTTAGTATCTGAAGAATTCCCCAAAACAATGATTGCGAGTTAAATTACAGACAAAATATCATAAAAAATGACATACACTACCAGTCAAAAGTTTGGACACGCCTTCTCAATCAATGCTTTTTATTTATTTGTATTATTTTCTACATCGTAGATTAATACTGAAGATTAACACTTTTTTGTTTACAGCATAATTCCATATATATTCTTTTATAGTTTTGATGTCTTCAGTATTAATCGACAATGTAGAAAATAATTTAATAAAAACCATTGATTGAGAAGGTGTGTCCAAACTTTTGACTGGTAGTGTATGTTGTTATTTTTTTTTGGTAACCCTGAGGAAACAGAGGAAACTCAAGGCTAATACTATTCGGATTCAGGCAATCATTAGGAATCAACTTAAATCAAGAGAATGTGTAGCCTGTCAAGGGCCAAACAAAGACTAATGTGAGCTCACGGTCCTGTAGGCCATCTCAATACCTCAGCTGCCTCCTTGACTTGCTTGCTGGAGACGTCGTAGGTGTCGAGTTGCTGGAGGCCTGGCATGTGATACAGAACGTGTGTGGCATAGTTACACAGCAGACACACTGGGTTTGGCGTTGACGTGGGGTCCTTCAGTGCTAATTCTCTCAAATGGGGTAGATGCACGAGCTGGGTCAGCTCCTGTTATGACAGAACACAAAGGCTAGTGACAGAAAGAGGTTTGTGTCTGTTCAATAAAGGATACAATTATTCCTGAATGAAAAAAATAGCATTTACAATTTATTTTAATTTAATTTTCTTTTTATGTTTGTAACAAACAGTAGATTTAAAGCCAGATGAATGATCTGGCAACCAGATTGCAGTATAATAGGCATTGTATTTTAAAAGTCAGAGGCATTATGACATCTTGTACAAATTGACCGAAGACATAAATTTGCGTGTAATGTTAAAAGACCTGTCTGTAACCCCGCTATTGTTGAGGGAGTTGCAGATGAGCTAAAGACCTTTTATAACTTGACATTTCTTTTATTCCTTTATATCCACTGCACAACACTGAAAAAGAAGAAATGTGACAATTTTAATGGCAAGGAGGGCAAAGACTTCTTCTTTGATCCTGCAGCTACTGCAATGTATGGGGAACTCGATGAGAATGACAATAATTCAGTTCTTTAGAGAAAAGCTAGGTTAGGAAAAATACGTGGATTGCAGGAATAAGACTGGAGGTGTTAACCCAATCAAAGCTATAGCCACAAAACTTATTGTGTTCTCAGGTCAAGATGACCTTGAACAAAACAATGATTCAGTCTAAATGCTCTGAATGAGCTTGTCAGCTACAGCATATGTCTAAAATGTAAAGTTAACACAAAACAGGACATTAAAATTTTTTTATGTAGTCTTTTCAGCTTATTTTCTAAATAGATGCAACGGAATACATATCGTTGAATGTGGAATGGCAAAAGTTTTAATTATGCAGCTCAATACCTCAGTGAAGGTCTCGTTCAGCCAGCCTGTTGTTGACATGATTGAAAATCTGAACTGACCGAGACCCCGACATTTTCCAAGAATTTAGAAATGCCCTTTGTCAAACCAAGGATTTTAATAAGATTTTACAAAATACATAAGAAAACTTTCTACAGAAGGAATTTCAAAAGCATGTTTGAGTTTTTAATCTTACCTTAAAGGAGCTGATCTTGTTCCCAGACAGATTGAGATTCTGAAGGCTGACATTGGGATCAAGGCTGTACCCTTAAAAAAAAAGTTAAAATTATCCTTTTTTTCTCTATATTTTTTAAACTGCTTACTGACCTTTAAATTTGGTACAGAAAACACAGTGGATTTAAAGAAAATAAATAAATTACCAATTTTTTTAATGTTGTTGTCAGCAAGGTTTAGTTCCTTCAGGTTTTTAAGTGTGTTTAAGCCCTTTAGGGAAAAAAAAAACATCAATCACAAAACAAGCAAAATGCACATGAGATGCACTAGCTAGAAAAATAGACATTTTATATGTGAATTTGTACTTTACAATTCAAACCTGTATGTTCGTTATGCAGTTATTATTGAGCCATAGCACTTCCAGGTTGACCTGCAGTTCTAAATTCTCTATTTCACAGATTTGATTGTCATAAAGGTACAGCTTCTGCAGTTGTAGACAATTCTGTAGTCCAGATATTTCCTGCAATAAAAACAATACGGCACAGGTTATTGTTACTATATGTGACATACTCTTTTGTACTGTTCACTGATACAGATTACTGTATTGTTAAATTGTGGAGCTGTGATTTATAAATGATAATGTATAGATGTAGCATTTGTTTTGATTCAATGCCACAGAAAGGTTTAAGTACTTCTCCAATAAAAAACAATAAGTTGCTATCACTCACAAGCCTGAATTTCTTTGGACTATAATGACTCAAGGTATTAAGGCAATAATCATTCTTAGAAATCAGCTTAACAAACTTACTGTCAGATGACACTGGACTATCCAGAGCTCCTGGAGCAGAGGGCAGCACTCAAGTCCTTCAATGTGTGTTATGTTCTGGTCCACTATGGTAAGCCGGCAAAGCCTTGGAAAGAAGGATAGCCCCACCATGCGAGGGAAACCAGAGAAGAACATCTCTAGTGTCCTGATGTTGCACCCTTCTTGTGCTATTTTTTCATAGGACACTCCATTAACCATGCACTGTTGAGAAAAATAACCACTATATTTTAACAAAGCCTAATCATCACTTGAAACAACAATAAAACAAAACATCAAATGCAGTTTAAAATAATGAAAAAAGACGTGAAAGGGAAAATATATACTGGTAAGTTTCAGATGTTGAATTCTTAATAACTAAATAGATAGATAGATAGATAGATAGATAGATAGATAGATAGATAGATAGATAGATAGATAGATAGATAGATAGATAGATAGATAGATTACTAATGCTTATCATACACTGAAAACCTCTGTAATTATACAAGCTATCTTGTAATCTATGTAAAATTGCAGAACTACACACATCTTTTTCTGTTATTTGTCACAAATTGTACCCTATTTTAGAAATATATTTACAATATTAAATTTAACAGTTTCATTTAAAAAATAAAGAGGATACATTGGAGAAACTATGATACACTGGCAAATGTATTTTAACAGACTTAATATGTCAAAAAAATTTCAGAAAAGACGGCTGCAGTTCTGTACTGTTATTTACAAGAGATATTCATAGACCCTTTTTGTTATCTTATTGATATGTTTGCGTATTTTGGAAATATGGGGAACAAAATCTCTTAAATATAAAGAAAAATGTGTAAAATTGCACTTTTTCTTCGGCATAGATACCATTTGTTAGGTTAAAATGTTTGACTTACCAGTTTTTTCACCACCTCCTCGTCACCACGGTTCTTTTGTTTCTCACTCTGCAACATAACTCTGCAACGAAGTAAAATAACTCCTATCATACAGTCATGTCCCTGTTTTATTTGACTGAGAGTCTACTTATAAAACAAATGATATTGATAAAGAATAGCTAAACATACCTGTAATAGCTGAGGTTAGCCAGTGAAAGCACTAAACGTCGCAACACATTGATGCTAACTGTGCTAGCCTCTACAGATGTACCACTAGTTAACCACCGGATGCTGTAAATGTTTGTCACTGAAGTCCTTGTGTGTCAATATTGACAATATCTCGCATATTAAACTAAATTAATACTATTCTCCCTGACGACAGCCATAACTTACAACTGGCTCTTTTGG
Source organism: Amphiprion ocellaris (assembly GCF_022539595.1). Lineage (NCBI taxonomy): Eukaryota > Metazoa > Chordata > Actinopteri > Pomacentridae > Amphiprion > Amphiprion ocellaris. The sequence goes on from NC_072785.1 coordinate 15,098,723, forward strand.
GTTCACTAATATTTGGTATCAGTCTTTATCGATGCTGGAGCGTCTGGTTGCTAACATGGTTGCTAAGGAGGGAGGTAGAAACTTTTGCGGCTGCTCGCACTTTGAGCTGCCGGACGAGGGCGCCACACAGCAAGGTAATTTTTCACATGAAATACACAACTATTTATTCAGTTAAAAAATACAGGGCATTACCAAAGAATACACTTGGAGTTCTTTCTGCTTCATTTAACACCTTCTATAACTCAGAGTCAAAAATGACGCCATCTTTATTTTGCTCCCTTGTGGTCATATGCGTCCGGCTTCTGTGTACTATTGTGTTTGGCCACTGTAGCCATTTTCACCACAACGAGCATTTTTATTTACGGACCGTGTTGATTCCGTACACTTGATTTCATATCTGCGGTCTGTAAACACCTTTTTCTGAATTTGCCCCGAATACGGGCTGACTCTAACGGACACCATGACGTCACCGCCGGAGCAGTGAACTAAAACAATCACCCTCATCACTCCTCCTGCTCCCCGCCGACCGACCGACCGACCGACCGACCGCACCGCCTCGTCCGTGGCGTCTACACTCCCCAGGCTCAGCTGACAGACGCCAGCCAGGAGCTGCCGCCTGCCTCGCTGTGTGTTTCTCTCTGTCAGCCATCCTCGCCGCTCATTTACAGTGCAGCCCGGTAGTGTGCGGTCGAGAAGAAGAAGAAGAAGCCCATTAGCGAGTGTATCTTCTGTCCGATAACAGGGGTAAAAGCATGTCTGCTCAGCCCGGTGAGGAGCTAGGCTCGGAGGGGAAGTGGTCCGGGGATGACTATGAGAGGAACGGCCTGTTTGGGAACACACCGACCCGGTTCGACGAGCTGCGTGAAGAATTTAAGCCGAGAGGCGGCGACGCGGCGGGCGACCTGGATCAACAATTTCATCCTTTCCAGGATGACGGGAAAAGGCCTGCCGTTGCTATGGAAACTGCATCTACAGGTAAAACTCGCACTTATCTAAACTAAATGTTCATATTTAGCAACGACTAGCGCTTCGTTTCTAAAATTATCAAACGCAAGAGCACAACACCTCGACGCTGAGGTGTAAACAGCGAGAGACGCAGCCATTTGTCACATATTGAGCGTTACGACAGACGGACTGTCTGTCAGCTGAGTTAAAACTTCTGGGCTTGAAAACACAAAAACAAAGCTGCAACTTCCACAGTGTGATAGTAAATCAGCTGCCACAGCAGTGTTGCTGCTTGGACTAATGCTAAACACATTCCAAACGAAATTCAGACTCAGTTGGAGCCTTTGATAGTTATGAAACATCATGTACACTACATTTTCCCTGTTTGCCCGCGCAGTTCTTGTGTTGATGAGGTCTGCAGGGAGGGTTCAGATGGGATACAGCAGCCATTAACAAACAGCCTGTTGAACTTTAAAGGGCCTGTGAATGTTCACTGCTGCACCAGCTCCCTCATCTCCCAGGCCTACAATAAAATACCTGCTTTTTGATCTGATGAGACCAGAGGGCTGATAAATAGATTAGAGGCTCAAAACCCCCCAGCTTTCATAGCCAGACAACAGCTTAATCCCACATTTTGTCAACACTCAGAGACCTCACTGAAAGATTTAGCTCATCCTGAAGTAAAAAGTAGAATACAAGATGGTGTCCTGCATCCCTTTCCTGTGTCCCCTCAGACCATATCAATGATATTGTTCCATTATTGGATGCTGGAGGCAGTGTTTTTGTGGGCAGATAATGCAGACCTCAGTTCTAAGTCAGTCACTCTCAGCACAGCTCGGCTCATGCTGCTATTTTTAATCCTGAAGAAACAGGGCTCACTATTCGCTTGGCGAGCAAAACTAGAGCCCTGCACTTTTATTCACGAATTCACTGAAAAATTCATGAGATTGTGCTTAAAAAAAGAGCATTGCCCACTTTCCTCCCTTTGCTGCTCAGGCTATTCTCATTATGCTGGCTGCTGCTGGTCCAAAAACAGGAAAGAAAACATGCATTTTCTTTGTAAATCCTTTAGGTACAACAGCATTATTAAAAGCATTGTTTAATGACAAAGGAAGATGCAAAATTTACATAACACACACAAACAAAGAAGCTAAAAATGATCCTCTTCATGCAGACTCAGCATAAATAAATGCTATGTGAAATTACGAATTGGCGAGTCAGTGCTGGGCTTCACTTTCTAGAAAAAGTAAACAAAGCACATGCTCTACTTTCATAATAGTGTGCCAGACAAGCTCAAATGTGTGTAGGTGCACGCAGAGAAACACGCACTGACTTTGTTTTGGTTCCTAAAAGAGGAAAGAATAGCAGTCTGTTACTGCTGCGACTCCCACTGTGTCGCGTCCAGACCAGTGAAGTAATCCACTTTGTCACTCATGTTCTTGGTGGGAACAGTGCAGATCTCATCACATCTAGAAGCGCAGAGTGGACATTACCGTTTTAACAAGACATGTTATCGTCTGCTCTGATCTTTGTCAAAGACATTAATTCCCGACAGGCTCTCTGTAATAGTTAACACTGTCTTTCTGTCTGTCTTTGGTGATCAATATTAACAATGTAATATCTTTGGAGAGATTTTATTTATTTATTTTTTTTTTTTTTACTGTAACCAGGGAAGAAGTTTAGCCTTTGAACAGAATGAACCGCGGAACTGTATCCCTTCAAGATGTGTAGAATTGCCTCTCAGTAATCGATCCATGCTTGTCCTAAATCTTGTTCACAACAGTGATCTACCCACAGGACCCAGATAATGCTGATTTCAGCTGTATTAAATTACCACGGGACAGAACCTTATCTCTGGATCACAGACAGTACAGTACATTATAGCCTCTTCTATCTTAGGAAGTTTCCCATCATGTACAAGTTTTAGGAGGCATGAGAAAATAAGGTTGTGAAAGATGCTGCTGCTTCAGAGCCAAGTCTGTGCTGCAAAAACAACACTGTTAAGTTTGTCTTTAGCAGATGGTGTTTTTACAAGAAAACTAAGTACATATTGTGCACAAACAATTTCGATACCCTTCTTTTCCCAGAAAACTTTTCATATTTCCAACTCAAATTCAATTGTACCACTTAATCATGTCCTGAGAAAGTCCATCAGTCCAACCTGCTCCTGCAATCCAGTGGCTGAGAGGTGGATTAGACTCAAGTCTTTCTCCGTTTCAGCAAATCATTGGTGACAAGGATGAGACAGCATATGTCTGGCTGGGTCTTTTCCATATCTTTCAGATAGAGAAAGCACTTAGTGGACTCCACTGGACTGCATAAGCTAGCACAGTGCATTTGTGCCTTTCGTTGGTGAGAGCTGTGCTCCTGTTCCCAGGGGGGCCGAGCAGTGTGAGGCCTTTTCAGACAAGATGATAAAGATGCAAGACAATACAGGGGTGGAGGAGGGGCAGAGCTTAATGGCGAAAGAGGTGAGGCTGTGATGAGAAGGCCGATAGTTCAAATGGTCCAAACTGCTGGAGAATAATCGGAACTACAGCAAATCGCACTTTTCCTTTAGAGATACCTTTAATTTACTATATTCCTCTGACATTGGCGCTTGAGGGTGCAGCTCCAAGGTGTTCTGCTATTTAGGGTGGAACAAGTTGCCCAGAACCTTACATTTGGGTTTATAATCTGAATCATCTTCATCTGTCTCCAGGACAAATTAGCTAATGCTCAGGGATAGCAGGACAGATAGAAATGTGACAGGCCAAGACCTTAAAGCCCCACTGCAGCAGACAATAACAAAGCATCAGTGCTCTCATCATATCTATACATTATAATGTCTAATGTTTTTGATCCCATGTGTTCACGTAGAAAACGATTAAAAGCCAGCATGTGAAACATGAGGCTGTGCTTACGATCTTCCTGTCTCAGTCCGGCTCTCTAGCTTGTGGGTACAGAGTAATCCCTGAGCACAGAAGTGCAAAACTGCTCATGGGATTAGAGCTAGTATCAGCAAATGCACTTACAAAAAGTCCATTAAAATTTTGTGAGTAGGTGTGTAGGTTATTGTAGTCTTTCTTTGTTGCCTACCTACCAGCATCTGTGCTCTTTAGTGCCAAATTCAGGCTGTACAATGAAAGCAAACTGTCAATTCAAAGTCACCCTGAATTGACAGCTTTGACCCAGAGCAGACAGCCTGCCGACACTCAGTCTGGGTCCTCCCACATTTTCTCTGTTCATCCATAAAGCCCCATCCAAGCAAGAAAAATATGATGGATACAGTAGAAGACAGGTACAGCACGTACCGTGGCTTCAGAATCTGAATGGGGGCAGATTAGCTTTTATTTAAAACCATCTTGATTGATTTGTCTTTGACAAAGGCTGATGGAACAACAATAACATTTGTCCTCTATGGCCCTCAGTGATTTTTTTAAGAGTGGTGGATGCACCAACGTTTGATACAGTAATTGTATGTCCTTTTTGTCTTGGATCAATGCAGCAGAGCAGCAGTGTCCCTCAGCACAGCTGTTCTCCATCGACCTCTGCTAGTAGTTTTGTTATACATCAGCGTTCAGTATAGGCCGTCTTTGTGCTCTCCATTTTGTTCTTCTTTCCCAACAGTAAAGAAGGGTAGTTAGTGACTGGTTTTCATGTGTATTCATTCAGCCAAGAATGTTGTAATCAATACACGATACGCATAAATGTCATAATCAAGGCTTTTAAAGTCAGGGGCCATTAAGACTTTAAGTGGATCTCAGTTAAACTTTGAAGAAAAAGATGCTCAGTATAGGAATCCAATAATCTAATATGCCACCCTCCAGTAGAATCAAATGAACTATACTGTGATTGAGTTCTATAGTCCAGATTAATAGGAAAAAGCAAATACTGCTCTTTATGAAATTGCATTTATTTGTCATTTATTATTATTATATATCATTATACATTGAAATATCACCATAATTTCCCTTGCCGTTCACTTTTACTTGTGGTGAATTTGTTTTGATTTTTACATCAAAAAGCAACTTTAAATTTGCGTGGATGTCAGTTATGTTTAGGTGTAAAGTAGCTGAAAATACAGCAAATTTCATATTGAAATGCAACAACACAAAAGTGGTACAGCACTGAGAAAACTGCAATAAATGGCGCTGAAGTGGACATACAACTAAATTTAGTTAAACTTGGTAGGAAGGTGGAGCACGGCCAGAAGAACACATTTTTGTGCGGGATCACTTTCTTTCAAATTGCGATAAGACATTGATCTTGGCAGGGGAATGCGCTCTCTCTTCTAGTTAATAAGTTAGTTTTTATTCCTGCGCCATGCCACACATCTGGCTCGTCCCCAAGTTGGATGACACCAGTGTTTATCAGACATCAAGTAACACATACCAAATCACAGCGAAAACACTACTATATAATATGTACTTCGATATATTTTCAAAAAGCCTATTATAAAGAAAGGCCTTTTCTCTAATTTACCTCCAAGTAAACGACTAATTTCTGTAAAATGTGCACTAGCAACTCAGTCTTTGTACATATGCCATGTTATCAAATCGATTCCTGTTACCATATTTCCGTACAAAGCATAGTAGAGTTCCCAGTAAAAAGGACAATCCATAACTCACTCAAGTCATAAGCTACAGCATATTATTTACCATCAAAGGCACAGATGGCTTTGAAAGAAGAGCCACAGTAAGAGTCTTGATGGATTGGTTTACACAAGGTCATGTTGTGAAAGAGGACTCCTGAAAGGTAACACCACAGTTGAGAGGGTCATGGATGGAGTAATGGAATCATTGCAGAGCTGTGAAGTCACAGATGCTCAAAGGAAAAGCTAAAATATGGCTGAAATGATAATGATCGTGTGCGCTCGGACCGCACAGACTGACAGAGACTGCTCATTTTGAATTCAACTTGTTGTAGTGGGTTATGGAATCAGCAACATCTCCTCTATCTTTGCACTGAACTTCTGGCTGCAAGAAGTGACACAACATGATGTTCTCGAGACTAGCAAGCTTAATTTGTGAGGGGGAAAAAAAGTACAATTTCTCAGTGTATTTCTTCAATCGATTTGAAAGTCTCCATTATTCATGTTTGTCTCTTCACTTTATTCCTCATTGTGTAACTGCAGCAGGTCAGGTTCTTCAAGGGGAAAATACCCTGCTGTGCAAGCTGCTCAGCAAACCTTTATTTTCAGTGATAATATATTCATTTTGTAACTCCGACCCTTTTGATATCATCTGTTCTCACATGTTTTTGTCTCTTGCCTGATAATTAGGAGCCTATGCCTGGCCATAGCACAGATTGTCAGGCTGCATTAGTTTCAGCGCTGCACTGGCTGCACAGAGGACAACAAAAGGGGCTGCCCCTTCACAGCACATCCACCAGGACTTATTTAACTGCACCATCTCCTTTCAGTGACATGATTATGCTGCGTGGCCACAATGTGAGCTGAGAATTTCTCTGTCGTCATGTCCAATCTCATCTGACTGCAGTGAAGCATTTGTGTCAGCCTTGTGGGGTTTTTTTGTCCAGTGTCTGGGTGCTACGCTATATCAACAGATTCAAAATGCCCTGAATCTCCACCAAGTTTGTCAAGCAGCTGGTCAGAGCTGCTGCCCTCATGGCAGTTGAAGATGAGCATCCAGCCTCTTAATTATTGCAGATACCTTATGCAACTGCTGGTATGTTTATCTGTGTTCTGACGTAGAAGCGTTTGATAAAGAGAGGAGGGGGTGCTGCCTACAGTCAACAGGATTACCAGCAGTTCACGGCTCCAGAGATCACCTCTCTCTGCAGTTTGTAGTGGCTTTGAGTGCTTCCCACTACACAGTATTTATTTGTGCAGTGTTAGATTATGATGGTGTTGCCAGGGTGATGGCTGATGGGACCTATACCATGGTGGTGCTCTAAGAGGATTATTCATTGGTTCACTTTAGCGTTACATCAAGGGCATTCATGTCGCTGAACTGAGTGGGCTCAACATCAATCTACAGTATTACTTAGGTTCATAGGCAGTTCATATGTGGATCTACAATACATTTTAGCCTGTTTAATACAAAATAACCTGAAGCTCAAAAATCTCCTGGCTTGCTTGTTTTTCTTCCGTGTCACGTCGCCCCTTTTCTTGTATCCCAGCATGGGTGTGCAGTGTTTATACCACAGTACTGCAGTATGATGTATTGTTAATGACTGAGGAAGCAGCCATTGGAAGGACAGCAGAAGGGAAGGGTGGTGGAGCTTTTAAGAGGAAGCAAAGGGAGGGACGGGACATCCTGACCTGTTGGGTCTTCTGTCACTCAGTCTGCATCCTCCAGACCTAACCCTAAGGCTGCTATTTTAAATCTTCCCCCCTCATCCAGCCCAGCAGCTGGACCTAAGCTATTTATAGCACCACCACTGCCCTGGGAGAAACAGGGCTGGAGAGCAGGAGAAGCTCAGTTTGTGGAAGTATAAACTGATTTGTACACAGCACAACAGAAATAGTAACATTCAATGTTGTGTAGTGTGTGTTTATGTGTACAGTGAATATTGGAGCTTATTTTATTTTTATAAGTACACAAAGCTGCGTGTGTTCATTGGTGGATTTGCACAACTTACACTGGAAGTCGGATATAAAGTCAACAAATGTGAATACTTAACTTGACCCTGACTTACACTCTTTTCTGATCTTTAACATTCCAAACAAGTCAATCTCTTCCTGGTTTACAATTTGTATGTAATATCTGCATTTTTAACATTTCTCTGCAATACCGTAACAATTTATTCAGTGAGATGTTGTGTGATATTTCACAGCAGAGCACACACAATCTCACACACACACACACACACACACACACACACACACACACACACACACACACACACACACACACACACACACACACACACACACACACACACACACACACACACACACAGTGGAATTAAATTCCCAGATCACACATACAGTATATTGTTCATATCTTACGTGTTTGTATGCTAATGTTCTTGACACTTGTCAATTTTTTGTTTGCATGTAGGGTTCGTCATTACACAGCAGATATGTGACTACAGGCATGCTTTTGCCTGCATGATTTAGAACAGACTTTGTTTGTGGCTCTGTGGGTTTTTGGGGCCTGAACAATCCCCCTTTGTCTCTCATTGGGTACAAGTACCCTCTGTTACTGCATCCTCACTGATCTGCACAGCCGGACACCCAGTCTGACTGTGCTGCTCTCTCAGTGTCACAGCCCATCTCCCTGGCAGCAGCACCGGCTGAAGCATAGCCTTGTTTAACTGGATGTTTTCATTAATCAAACTGCTCAGGCACTGGCTGGTCTGATTCATTCGTGTAACAGCGAGCCCTGCCATTCTTCCTTATCCATCAACTGAGTTTCACGCTTGCTCTCTCTTTGTCTGTTTTTGTAGGTGATCCCATGTCTGGCCTGTTTAGGAAGCCTATGAATGATGATGGTGATGTGTACACTTCCCTGCTGTCCAATCAGAGCTTCACATCAGGCCGGGAAGCTTCCTACCTTTCTGATGACCTGAAGCCCTCCAAGCACTCTTCCGGTTCCTCTGCCCTGGATCAATTCTCAAGCAACACTTACAGCTTCAGTTCCAACACCAAGATGACTTCCAGCCTAACTGATGACATGCCAAAATCCCTGCTAGCCTCAGATAAGACAGAATCCTACAACTACATGGATATCAGCCACAGTGATGAGCGCCACGACCAGCACCAGGGGGCTCTCCACAGCCTGGTGGATAAAGGCTCAACTGGGTATGACTTACTGGGCAGCTACATAGATAAGAACCCTGGAAAAGGTAAGGATGAAGAGGAGGATGAAGAAGAAGAAAATCTAGGTCCAGCACTGGGCTCTCACTCTTTCCCCTACGTGGAGGAACCATCTGATGAGGAACTGACGGACTACCGCTCCTACCGAAACCTGGGTAGCACCCCACAGTCGGCCAGCCCAGTGAAGATCACCTTGACCGAGTCGCAGCCTCCAGCTGCTAAAGCTGAGCCAAAGCAACAGCCCCCTTCAGTTAGTGTGTCTGAGCGTGAAAACGTCCTGAGTGTGGGCTTACAGGGGGTTCCCACAGTGACACTATCGGAGCCAGAGGACGACAGCCCTGCTTCCACTCCCAATGCTTCACCGACACGTAGGCACAGCATCGACTCACACATAAACATCTGCCACATGTTCAAATACAGGAAGGAGAGATATGAAGAAGTGTGTTTATTTATTTTTACACGATTGGGTAATTTTGTGTTGTAGTATCAGTATCCGTCCTTGATATAACAAGCTTTCTGGAAACTGGTAACAGACCCAGCTCACGAATAAAATAACCAGATTAGAGTGTGTGTTTTTGTCTAGTCAAGGGAATTAAATCCATGAGAACTCAGTTATCTCACTGACACCAGAAATCATATAAAATTGGATAAATTTACATCTTATCATTGGTATATAGTCTCTTTTTGCCCACCCATGTGTCAGATTTATTTATGGCACTAAAGTCAGCGCTACATTACCACTTGTCTTTAAAGTGAGACTATAAATTCACTTTAAGACGTCACTACAGCTAAAAGTTACAATGGTAGCATAATGTAAAATGCTGAATTGTAGCATATCAGTAGCATTAGTAGACTTGAGTCATTTATTGCTTCTGAAATCAGAATTTCATCTACAGTGTCGTTTCTTTCAAAAGTGAAATAATCTAGCTTTAAGTTATGTGCACACGTACTGTGTGTCTGGATTTGTAATGTGAATGAAGGACATTAATGCCTACTTTTCTCTGCATTTCTTTGTGCGCAGAAAAAGAATTCCCCTCGCATGACATGTTCAAGGCTGGGGCAGTGAAGCCTGCAGCTTCCAATAGCAGCCCAGGCACAAAGGCCAGCAGCAGGGAGCATGATGGCAGCAGCGCCGAGTCTGGAGACTCAGAGATCGAGTTGGTGTCTGAGGAGCCTCCCAAGGCCAGTAGCAACCCATTTGCAGAGCCGCCTAAAAGCAAGGGCACTTTCAGCCAGCCTAACAACCCTTTTGACAATCCCCCAGTCGCCAAGGGTGGTTTTGGCCTTGCTGGCAGCCACGCTCCACCCACAGCCTACAGCATATTGAGGGAAGAGAGAGAGGCAGAGCTTGACAGTGATCTCTTCATTGAATCCGCATCTGAAGAAAGCCCAAAGAGAGAGCAGGGCTTGAGTGGTCCCAAGCAGGGAGTCAGCCCTCCCTCTCCCCTGATTCCTAGTGCAATACCTCCCCGCAGTACCACTGAGGCGGTGCCAGCCGAGCCCCTGATCACAGAAAAGGTCAAGAACCCGGTGAAAACAGAGGAGGATCGCCCCAGCAAGCCCAAGCCCCCCACTGCTGCTGTGCCTCCAGAGGTGAGATCAGAAAAGCCCCACCAGGATGACATGCACAGGATCACCGATGAGGGCAAAGGAGACCTGGGAAAACCTGCTGCATCAGTCTTCATGGAGGGCTTTAATAAACAAAAAGGTCAGTCCAAAAAAATTCTTGATTATTCTCCATTCTTATTTACACTTGGTGTAATTCTTAGAAATACACAGTCCCTGTTTGCACAAGAATGTAACACTGTTAGTATCTCTTTGCAGGAGAATAAGGATTTCAAAAAAAAATGTGTCTGTAATCTTTTCATTGTTGCAGTGGCTTTGCCTTGGCTCATTCTGTAAACAACTATTATGAGCACTGACAGCTTTTGGAACAGGTATTGTTGCATCTGCTGATGTGTCTTTATGCCCAAGTGACTGCATGTGCATTTGTTTAAAGCCTCATATCTGGGGATTTTTAAAAAGTCTGGATATAATTGACAGCTTTTTTCTACTTCTAACCACTAATCCACTACATGCGTTTGTTTACCTCCTGGTAGCCACCTGCACGGTGTGCTTTGGCACTATTTTGTTGACAAGGCCATCAAATAAAAGGTATTCCTGAAAGAGGTGGGATATTCCACTGCTGAGTGTGAGAGACAGGGCGGAGGGAGTGCTTGTGTTGAGCTTTCCCCAGATCTGCTTCCACCTGGTGGTATATTTGAGTACAAGCAGAGTAAGAATGCATTTATCTGCGTCTGTGCATGTCGAATGAAACTCATCAACTACGCCCTCTAACCTGTAGCCTCAGCGTTGACAAATTATGAGACTGAAAATGTTAATGAAAAAGCTCTTACAGCATCTTTGACAGCATCTGACTTCTTATATCATTCTGCAACATTCTGCGATTAGATAAGTCAGATATGCCAGTCGCAGGCAGCAGTTAATGCCGTCTAAGCTGCATATTTGATGATTTGACTTCGACTAGCTGTTCTGTCTGTCCTTGTAAACACTGGGTTTATATAATCCTATGATGTCAAAACTGGGGCACACTCCTGCTTTAGGGCTGCGAAGGCTTCCTGTTAAATTTCGCATCTTTGTAGCGCAAAAGAAAATCACATCCAGATACATATTTTTTGCTTGTATCTGCTCCTGTGTGGCCCCTAAGGAGACATGGATTTGCATGGATTTCTCCCGTGCTACCGACACCCCACTTGAGCAGACTGAGTCAGGTGAATAGCCACTATTTGAAATATATGTCAACATGATCGAATGCCAGCTCAAAAACACTTGTCTTGTTTTTTTTATCCAGACTGTAAGAAAGTTCTGGAAATACTAAAAAGCAGGTCACATGTATTTTTTCACAACCACTAGAGGGCAGAGTGCACCTTTTATTTTTTTTGCTTCTCTATTGAAGACTAGCAGATATTGTTTTCATCAGTCAGAGCACTTCCACGCCAGTTGCCATAGCAACAGTGATGGGGGAGCATGTTCAGTCTGGTTCAGAGAAATGAGCTTTTTCCTTTCCTCTTGGTCGGTATTGGCATCCAGGGCTGTGAAGGCTGCAGTAAGCAGAAGGTGTGAGGTGTGGCTATCTGCAGGGGTCAGGACACAGCTTTGATAGGATAGGGTTGAAAAATGACGTGCCCAGACGATCAAGATTTTTTTTGCTGCTCAGCGTTGACAGAACAGGGACCGTGCTGTCTTTTTTTGTGGTTGTAAGCACCTTACTTTGCTTTCTCTGTCACAGGTCTCTTTACAGCTCAATTTGCATTACAAATGTATTCTGGGGAGGAAATCATGAAGCACAAACACATCCTGAAGGCACTAAACATGGAGCTTTGTGCTGTAATGCACAGTGTCTCTTGTTATGAATTATTAAGAACAAGCACTTTGCCTCTTCAATTATCAGTGAGTCATAGTGGAAAAAGCTATTTGGATCTTCAGCTACAAGCTTAAATATCATTCTGTGCAAATACAAAAACACAGAGCTGGGTGTTTGCCATGTTTTTCTTTAGCTTCATGCTATCAAGTCCAGCCATTTTCAGCCTTCATAAAACGCTGCTATTGCATCCTGTCTGGTGTGCAGCATGACATCAGACTAGAAGATGACTTTTTTTTTAGGTTGCACAGCATGTGGTACATCCTGTATTTATAGCATATATTACACATTACATTAATAAATAAGCTGCTATGCTAAAAAAAAAAAAAAAAAAAACAAGCTACAAGGTACATCAGAGTCTGTCTTCCCTTTCATGAAGAAAGCTTTGCCGCCGACTATTGCCACCCGCCCTCTTACCCCCCGAGGCTCTTAATCATTGCATGGATGGTTTGCCGCTGCAGAAACTGTGGTGTGGTGTTTACAATTTGCCCCCCCACTCCTCCCTCCCCCCAGCACACAGGCACACATACGCACTTTCCCTGCTCCTTCTGTTCTAGCCAGCGCTGCTCCACAGCATCAGTCTTTGTGCTCCGCGAGCCGGCAGCACCTTGGAAACCTTTCCTCCCTCCCTCCCTTCCTCCCTCTCTGTCATCTCAGCCTCTCTCCCGCATCCTTTTCGACCATTCATGCCTTCCTGGGATGAGTGAGTGAGTCGGTGCGACCGAAGAGGGAGACAAAGAAGAAAACGGAGACCATAAAGAGAAAGAGAGAGAGAGAACAGGGACATAACTGATCACCAGCATGCAGGCCACTGCAGACGTGACCAAGAAGGAAAGCTCCTGGAGCAGCTGGAAGGGCCAGGGTACTGATGTGTTTACTGTGATTTACTCATCAACTGTCTTGTGTTTTGTGACTGTGAACGATGGACCGTTTTTGCTGCATGTAGGTTAAATATTCATGACACAGTAGCGTGTGCTTTGCATGTGCACATTTGTCATCTAATAGTGTTTGTAAGTGTTGGGGAATCAAACAGTGCTGTTTACGTGTGAGTCCTTTCACGTGGACACGCCCTTATGTCAGATCCTTTCTGCTTCATGTGTGTGCACCTGAGGAAAAAAAACAAAGAGGATGCGGGGGTGACAGACGCCGGTGGGTGTTTTGGAAAATAAGCGCACACACACCAGCGTGCTGGGAGCCATCTGCTTTGGGTGCATGTTAATATGGATGCCAGTGTTAGGGACTGAGGCGTGTCATTGTTTTCACCCTCCCCACTTTGCAACTGTGCTGGGGAGCTGGTTTTATATGGCGTATGCTCTGTTTTTGTGTAACGACGCAGTCAGAGCATCCGGATGGCACTGACAGACTGTCTCCATGGTAACCAGGGCACACCCATCCTGATTACATCAGCCCTATCTCCTCAGCTGCCATGGCACCTTGCAGAGACTAGGCCGGAGAAGAGCATCCTCCGGCCGTCTGTTTCCATAGCACAGACGCTCACTGAAGGGGCCATGAGAGAAAATGGCGCCCCTTCCTCCACACTGGTAGTGGTTTATTATCTCCCATCTTTTATAGGTTTGACTAAGCAGTGGGAATGCAATACAATAGTCTGTTCATTGTATCACAACAGAGACCACAACAGTGTCTGCTTTTGGCAGTGCAGCTTAGCACTTTAATGACCAAAAAAACAACTTTTTGTTATTCTGCTGAGTCATTATCAATCTAATTCAGCCCTAAATAATGTTTGAGACTGTGTGACATGATGAGATCTGTCTACAGCATTTGGAACGCATCAAATTAAGCCAATACAGTCAGCACACCAAAGAATGAAACTGAGCTGATGTGTTTTTTTGTTCTTGAATTCCTGTACATCATCTTAAAGCTGTAGGCATTTTTGTTTAGTCATTGTCATTGCAGTGCTTATTAATGACTCACTGCCACCGAACTCCTCAGGAATGATTAAACTGTGATGCACATTTCAAAACTGAGTCACGAATGCAGGATTTATTCAAAATAACTCACACTTACAGGACTTAATGTGACACACAATAGCTCAGAGGCTTTCTACTGCTGCAGGTCAGAATGTATACTCTCCACTGTGTGCCCTTGGTGGTTGGCACATGCTCAGTACTTTGTGAATTTGGGAATCTTATTTTCACCTATCAAAAAAAGTTCTAGTCTTAAATATATTCCAAAACATGCCACAAAGATGAATCACTGAATAAAACACAATTTTCTTAATACAACTTGAAAGGAGCTGGAGAGCCAGCAAATACATGCCTTATGTTTTAGATTTTAAAATACATGAACACAGGTCAAATTTTACACAGTTGACTGTGATATGTTGTACACAACTTTTAGGGAGACTCCTTTTGGAAGATTTATATTCTTGTTACGTGGCAGTAGTTTGTCTTTGACTATCAAACTTTTGAATTGTTCAGAAAGAGAATAATAGTTCACATTTTTTAAATAACTTGCTCACCACGTTAGAACTGCTGTAGACATAGAACTACTCATTAGTAGGCCTTAGAAATACAGTAAAGATTGCTGGACAACTGAGATACTTTAGTAATGTTTAAACTTGTGCTGTCTGATTGCTGACATATCTCCACATATACTAGCACCAGCAAATGTCTAAGCCTTCACTATCATGTGAATAACCAGTGCCATCTTAAACTATCCCCCTGATAAAAAATTCAAAGTTCATCATGTTCATGTCACACTCAATTCTAAAGTTATCATCTCTGCAAGTTGCAGGCATTGCCATCCAAATCTGTTCCGACTCTCAGCTGTTGGCAGCACAAGTCTCTTTACATGTTTTCTCAGTCTGGCTGATGGCTTCTTTGAGGCCACAAGGATGTCTTTAGTGATTTAATGAGGTCAGGCTAAACTAGTTCCACTACAGAAAAGGGGCATGGGAAATCACATTATTGTAATGGGTGCTAATCATTTGCTCGGGTTTTTGTTTTGTTTGTGTGGAATATCAGAGGAAAGAATCATATCAACAAATTGGTCTCGGTGGGCAGCATTTGTACTTTCTCTGAGCTCTGATGCAGCATCCTGCGTTTAGGGTTGTACTAGGATGTAGGTCCTGAGGGCTCAAAAGACCCAACCTGTGATGTTGAGCTTTTTTAGAATCTACCCAGGGTTTCAACACTCAGTTTATTACTTGATATGAATATTTGAAGTAAATGTGGGTATCGTAGATTGATGTGGATTGAAAATCTCAGACTGGATCTATTTTTTTTAAAACTAAGCAAAGCATTTTAATTCAAGCTCAGACTGTATGTAATGTTAAGTTACCATTTGTAGGCCTTTTTATATGCTTCTTTCTTTTATTCATTCATTTGATGACAGACTTAACAACTCTCTGGCCTCGTGTTCAACCTGCCATTGTGCTTTTGTGCTCCACAATAAAGGGAGTGGCTGTCTTCATGTGTCGGGGTACAGACACATTATGTGCTGCTGATTCCCCAGATTCGGAGCAAATGAATCTCTCTGTTCCCAAAGGAGAGCTCTCTCTGCCCTGCCTCCCTCCCTCCCCCCCCTCCTGCCCCTCCCCTTCCTCTGCCTCTCTCCATCTCTCAGTGAGTGGTGGGGAGAAAATGGAGCATGGTAACTATGGTAACTGCATCAGGCAGGTGCTCAGCATATCCTTGCCACCAAAGCATTTTAATGGAGCAATGGTTACAGTGCGATGGTCTGTACCATTTATCAACTAGGTTTTTTTTTACCATGCCGTGTTAACACCAGTTTGCTACTGAGGTTGTATCTTTCCACATAAAGGGCTGTGGTTCTCCACTCTGATACGCTGACTTTTATTTTAGTCGCTGCTTCGACTCTTTGTCTAATGTCAGCGGGGCTGCGCTTAAAAGCCTGAGCATAAAAGAGCTCAGACAGACAGACACTGTCAGAGTGTGTGGGTGTGTGTTAGAGTGTGTGTGCTGGATTGCAATGTGGTTCTTTGGCAACCGCACCCCATACACCCCCCCCTCAGTCCCCCCTGCTCAGGCGATTGCTGATTTGCTGATGTGGCTGTGGCCCCTCCCCTCCCGTGCAGGGGGGACTCCCCCTTCAGTGCTCTCCTTTTGTCCGTGGATAAAGCAGCTGCCTCTTTCCCTGTTCAGCCATGGGAGCCGCAGGTCAGTACACGCTTCTACTGCAGCTAAAGCTTTTCAGTCTGTGCAGCTCATCACAAGGCACAGTCGCTGTCGCCTGTCAACACCTGTCTCCCTTGGACAGCTGTCTGTTGTTGTGTCTGTGTGCTGTTACAGCTGCTGTCTGTGCTACCTGTGTCCGTCTGTCCACCTCTGTCTGTGTGTGAGCATCTCCGTTCAAATCAACACCACACAGAGAGGTTGTCAGTGTTGCCAGCAACAATGGCTTCTATGGGGAGTGGTGCATGCACAGCAGCTGTGGCACATGGAGCCTGAATGAGTAGCGTGTTTGATTTGATGCTGGGGTTGGACGGATAGGTACTGTAACTCACTACTGGTTGATCAGAAGAGTGGACAGATCATACATTTGGTGTTTTACAGTGTGGGAACAGCTAGTGTGTGGGGAGCAGAGATTCACTTAGTCACAATGACTGTTTGGCCATCCAGGTTTAGCCTGCCTTTTTGGCATCCACAGATGCCTTTTAGTGGAGAGTAAAGATGGCCGTCATCACTATGCTGCTCACAGCTCCACAGCTAAAATTAGAGCAGGCGGGCAGCTCAGAAGAAGAGTAAGACACCCAAGAGACCTCAGTCGCCATCCTCTCTTCTTCTTCACTGGCACAAAACTTTACATTACCAATTCTGCTTGCCTCCCGACCAAGGATTCCTGGTATTGGTACCAACAGAACAGATGCATGGTGGTACTGTTAGACTGGCAGTGGTGGTGGGGTAGGCAGCCTTTTAAGCAGAGGTAAAACAAGCAGCCGACAGCTCTCATGGAAACAGGCCCATGTTTCCAGCCGACACAGACGACTGCCAGAGGAGGACCGCTGAAGCTGTAATGGTACGCTGGGCTAATCCTCAGTTATCACTTCTCTTTGCTAGTGGCTTTAGATTTCAGGCCCCACCGCCCAAAGAAGACAAAAAAAATGTGAGAATAGAGAGAAAATAGTAGTCAGATGTACAACTGGCATGCTGATGTTGTAGATTTCAAATGTTCCTTCTTGTTTGACTGATATAGTTCAGAGAAATCATGGTGTTTGATTGCATTAATGACAGATTGATGCATTGTCATCTTTCATCTGTAACCAGAGTGGCCTGTCTGGCCATGTCACACTGAACCATTATCTGTGAAGTGCTGATACTGCTTCTATTTCTGCTTCTGCTTTCGGAGAGCTATTGGTCAATCATTAATTCTGCACTGTGAGCAGGCGGGCAGATGTACCTTCAGTGTAATGTGTCTGTCTGTATGTATGTTTGTATACGTATGAGACCAGACCAGGTGCTCCTGAAGATAAGAATGAGTCAGATGTGAATATGGAGCCATACAGGCCTGGAGTGTGGCAACACAGACTGAGCTACTTGCATGACAAGTTACAGTCAGGCATTATCTTCTGCAAAGGTCGCTCTATATATAGGGCTAAAGAAAGTGGACAGACAAATCATCGCTCGGACACCTTCGTGCTACCTCACAGCTCCACTGTAACCTAGTGAAAAGCTAGGTTAAGAAGCTGGGTTAAAACAGAATCACGTGACAGCTGGAGCTCTCTGAGGACCCTGGGTTGTGAACAGCTTCCAGTAATTTGACCCAAATGTGTGGTGTGTAGAGCACAGCAGCCTAATCCACTCCAATCCAAGAATACGGCCATGGATGCCCAGGCCAACACGATATGGAGTAAGAGCTCAGGTCATGGTGGTTAAGGGTCCTAACCCAGTTTGTCCTTCTTCTGTCTTTTCCCCCTCTCAGCGATTGACCTGCTCTACTGGAGGAATGTGAAGCAGTCAGGGGCCGTGTTCAGCAGCGTGCTCCTGCTCCTCTTCTCCCTGACCCAGTTCAGCGTGGTCAGTGTTGGAGCCTACTTAGCCCTAGCAGCCCTCTCTGCCACCATCAGCTTCAGGATCTACAAGTCTGTGCTGCAGGCTGTGCAGAAGACCGATGAGGGACATCCTTTCAAGTGAGTGAAATAGGTTGATGAATAACACTGTATGGAGTTCACTGAAAGGTCTGAGGCATTTCGAAGAATTTGCATATGTATCACTTCTTTCTGTGCTGTATCTGCTACCAGATCCTACCTGGAGATGGAAATCGCTCTATCTCAGGACCAGATTAGTAAATATGCCGACAAAATCCTGCTGTACTCTAACACCTGTATGAGGGAGCTCCGCAGGTTGTTCCTGGTACAAGATCTGGTCGACTCATTGAAGGTTTGCCTCACATTTAAATGCCACCACCGTTTGCCTCTTATCACCACTGTCAGCCGCTTCAAACCTCAACCACTCTGTATGTGTGTGCATTTCAGTTTGCTGTTCTGATGTGGCTGCTGACCTATGTGGGCGCTCTCTTCAACGGCCTGACACTGCTCATCCTAGGTGAGGTCATCCTGACTTAGTACATCTGTCTACTGTTGACTCACACACTGCAGCATTTCACCTCAACTGAGATTCAATAATCATCGCAAGACTATAACAGAGCTCTATTCTCTCATATGTGGTATTATTCAAGAGTACAGCATGTCTATCGCTATACCAGAGCCAAATTTATGTATTGGGCATGTTTACTGCACTGCTGTACAGTATGTGTTTACTTTTCCAGTTTACCTTAGATAAGAGTGGCGGTTGGGGTGTGGTAGGGCCCCCTGCTGACACAAACGTGCTCCTGTTTGAACATATTCCCACTTTAGGTCAGAATGCTACAACATTAATCATCACTCCTTCTGTTCCTTTACAGCTGTGGTTTCCATGTTCACTATGCCTGTGGTCTATGAGAAACATCAGGTGGGAATTTGAACTCCACAATAACTCAAGTCAGCCCTGGTTTGGAAGACGTTTGGCAGCATTTTAACAGGTTTTTTTCCCTTTTATTTTCAGGCACAGATTGATCAGTACGTGGGACTAATACGGACCCAGGTCAACTCTGTTGTGGGGAAGTGAGTGATTGTCATTCATGTTTTGTTCATACATGGCACAAGAAGTACAAGTCACACAAGAGGCAATCAAGCTGGGTACCCAAAGATCAAAGATTCATGCGGAGTTGTTCCTGAGCAATTTTCATCAGTTGGAGAGCATTTCTGCATGTTTGTCTTGTGCAAATAACTGAAAGAGCAGTTGCTCAGTGGCCTGCAGATAAGAGCGCAGGGCATCACTGAAAAGAGCACTTATTCTCAACAAACAAAAAAGCACATTAAAGACAGAAGTTTGTCTCTAACCTTCCACCCATGTCCAACAGACACTGAAATGAGTGCAGTTCTTGGACAGACAGTTGCGAGTTTTCCAATTTTAGCAAAACCTGACTTGCAGGTTCTAAGAACTGCCATAAAAAGACAGTGCACACGAACAGGATAAGCACGACTTAATCTTGATGAAATGCCTTGTTGGAAATGTGGTATTAAAGTTTGTTTTCTCTGTCCAGGATCCAGGCAAAGATCCCTGGGGCCAAGAGAAAGGAGGAGTAAACGTGTCTGTCTCACCGAGAAGCTGACGGTCCAGTCCAGCTCAGAGTCAGGCTCGCTGTTAAAGAGCCTGGTCGTCATCTGTGGGGCGTAGTGCTATGTCATCTTGGTGTTCTCTAAAAGCATCCACTGGAGAAGCCTTCACCCTGTCTATAGCAGTTTAAACACTAACACACACAAATCACATGTACGTACAAAAATCCTGTTTCTAGGTAGACAAGTACACAACTCAAAGACAAAAAAAGAAACTGACTTTTTTTGTGTTGCTTATTATAAAGTGCATGAAGTCGAGCCTTGGGTAAATATTTGATATCTTTTGTGCAGTTTTTAAATCACGCTACATTTTTGATTTGCAGTGCTTACCACAAACTGTATGGTTTGGCACAAAAAGGCGAAATGCCCACAGACGTGCTCTGCTGCCAATGTTAAATACTGCGTCATGTTTCTGAGTTAGCAGATGGGGCTTCTCTCGGTAAATGTCAATATATATAAATATCAAAAATGATTTCCTTTTGGTGTTTCCAAGCACAAAATAATTTAACAATATGCGTCTTAGATGTGGTAACTGTAGGGTTTTTGCTTTTGTATAACCATAAGGAACAATACACACGCTCATGTTTTAGGTACTGTTGTACAACTACTATGAAGACAAGGAGTATCTGGTGATATTTAGCTTGTTTGAATAACTGTCCAACTTTGTACTATGTTCAACTATACTCTGTAGTTCTTTAGACCCTGGACTCTATTTGCACTTACAGTATGTATTTAATTACAAGAATAAGAAAAATAAATGTACCTTGATGTATACCATCTTCTCAGCCACTTTACTGATGAGTTCACTTTGTAACCTGACGTTGGAAAAGACGAGCTTCTGTATGATACAACGGCTAAGTTTGAGGTGATAACACTTTGGATGGGAGACTTGGAATGGTGAGCTATAAATACAAGCCAATGCATTCTGGCACTGACACACCTCCCATAGTAAGTGTGTGTGTGTGTGTGTGTGTGTGTGTGTGTGTGTGTGTGTGTGTGTAGGGGTATGTGCGCGCGTGCAAATTTAACTTGACTCTTGGGTCACAATGAGACCATGTTTGAAGACTGACAAGCCTCATGTGTTGCAGACAACTATTTTTAATGGCCCACTGCTGAAACACTGTTACAACGAAGGTAGATGGGATGAAAATCATCAACGAACTTGAAGGGGCTTCAAAGCTACAGTCCCATTTAAATTTAAAACAATACAGTCCTCTGAACATAAATACAAATTTAACAGAACTGCTGATAGAACAACATTAGAGCAGTGTCTTTTTAACTGTTAAGGAGAGTCACTGGATGTAGCTGGAAGAGGAGGGCACCTCCACTGCTTCCGCCTCCAGGCTCCACGATGTCCATTTTCAGGGATGGATCCACCTACAGGTCCAATATATACTTCAGCACAGAACTAAAATGTGCCTCAAACAGCTAATGATCAAATAACGGAGCTGTACTGTACCTGATTCCACTTTTCCAGTTTCTCATAGTACACTGGAGCAACAGCTTCCCTTGATGGAGACTTTGTGAACAGCCTGCATTACACAATATGAAGCACACGTTAAGAATTGCACTACTAGAAATTCACCCTTATTACTGAATTCTGTAGGTGTACGTGTGACCTGGTGAGGTGATCCCGACAGTCCTCCTGCAGGTGACTGATCCTGTCTGGTCCCAGATGCAGGACACTGTTGGGGCCTTCAGACAGCATGTGGTTTATAGCTACACGCAATGCATTTATCTTAAAAAAAACAAAAATACAGAATTTACTGACTGATACTCTAGAGGGAGTGCTGCATCATCACCTATAACTGGAACTAAAGTATTTTTGTAATTGGCACAACACTATCAGTGTCACAAGGAAAAGAGGCTATTGCTATTATTAAACATATTTTCTATTGTGCATGTAGCTGTTGAGATGTACGTATGTTTTGATAATGCGCACAATTCAGGAAATAAGAATGAAGCTCCTGGTTTGTTTTTTGGCTGCTAGCTGTAGCAATCGCAGCATGGCTAACAGCCTAGATACTGTCCAAAGCAAGAAAGGACTGTAAAAATCTCAGTCTGAAATAGAAACATTGATCTTGGTGCTATAATAAACACAGGGTAAAAACCCTTGGTTGTAATGCTGAGTATGCAGGTCTTGTAAATTTGTAATAAATTACCCTAACTGATCTTTTATTTTTTGCAGGATAGATTCTCCACATTTAATCAGGTTGTTCTTTGCACTGTAAATCAAGCCCTCATTTTCTCAGGGTATTTCCTACCCAGTTTAACACAGACTTGCACAGTGAAAACAAGGTTTGTAAGTAATCAACCTAAATGCTTAAACCGTGGTTAAAACAAAAAAGTTGTCTACTACCACTTTAAACTCCATGTATTTTGGAGACTATTACAATTCTGAAGTTGCAAGGATGTGAAAGTGAGGAGACATTATATGGATCATCAGTTAATCACCAACAAGGACCCAGCGAGTGGCAAAAGATCAAGGAAAAAACTCATCTATAATACTGCCTACTTTCATACTGCAGTCCATCTCAACACATCTGAGTAGCTGCCTCTCTCTCTGACGACGACTCTTACCTCAGTGATGTCCTCAACATCAAACTTGACATCAAAGGCCAGTTCAATGTCATGCTCAGGTAGGATGGCTTCTTGTGTTTGACTGTTGCAGCCCAAGCCACAGAGGGCACCAGTGTAGCAGGTCCGCTCCTTGTTAGTGCTAAAAAGAAAAAAGGAAGGAAAATTTAGAGATGCATTTTTGTACATTTGGGTGCAGCAGTGCTGTGTGTAAAACTAACCGTAACTCCATGATAGGGGTGAAGAGCATGGTAATAAGTGCAGGCAGCCCAGGGATGTCTGGCATGAGGGTGGTGTCTCTAAGCAGAATGCATGTACCTAAAAGACAAACACACCCTTAAGCTATGTAATTGATTTGGTCTGTATCTTACAATATGGTGAACATATCAACAATAATAAAAACTATGAAACTATTTAATATAAAAGTAAGATTAGGGGAGATGTCAGCCATAAATTTACAATATTTGGCCTGTCTGATACCTGTGCTGTCGACCGACACAGTCCCAGCCACCAGCATTCTCTCATGTTTGTAATGAGGATTTTCATTCAGGGCAAAGGAGTTGATGCTGGTTCGATCTATGCACACTGTCCTACAAGAAGACACTCTTCATCAGCAAAGAAGAGGAAGAGGATTTGCCAGTTTCATTTAATGGTGGTATATGTAAGGCTTACTTGTAGTGGCTCAAGCTGTGGAAGTTTATCTTGTAAGGGCTACTTGGTCCATGCAGACGAACCTATAGTGTCAGAGGAAAGCCAGCAATCAAACAACACATGATACATCCATGCATGCACTGATTACTGTGATTCAGAGCTGTGGTCATCCTCTCGTCATTGTTCTGCTTATCAGACTGAATGGGTGTGCCTCAGAATGAATGCAAGCGCAACAACTGATTCACTGAAATGGCTCCATCTCCTGGACAAACCGGCAAGAACACACAGTAAAAAGGTGATGTCATCATACACTCAACGCTGAAGTATCAGCATCTCAGACATTCAACATCAGTACTGTATTTTAAATACATGGCCAAAATTCATCCTTGTACCTTAGTTTTCTGATTTTATTTATTTTCTTGACGTTAATCCTTGTCACTCATCTTCACATTTAGAAATGATACTGCAACAGTGCCTTTAAAAAGTCCTACAGACTGAAAGATTCCATATATTTCACACTGATTCCTTCTCATCAAAACACTAATAAACAGTAGTTTGACCTGCACTGTGTCTTACCTTTGTCCTCGCATAGGACTGACTGCCTTTGGAAAAGTGAGCAAGCAGACTGTCAATGATTTCCTTCTCCTCTTTCTTGCGATCTTTCCAGGAGCTGCTGACAGAGTCTGGGACATATGTACCATCTTCCTTGTCCTTGTACAGAGACATTAGGGCCTCATGGTTTTGCTGCAAGAGGATGAAAACATCCAATATCTTGACTATGACAAGCACACAGCATTGCAGAGTTTTTTATTACATTTTTTTAAGTAGCTGGACTAACTTGTTAAAGACATTTTACTTCAATGGTTGATTGCATGTTCTGTCTCAGCACATATTTCCTGCAGAACTTTACAGTGTGGTAGGTCTAATGAATTGCACATCAGACCGCCTCAGCGTGTTGGAGTGTCACCTTAGAATCACAGCTCTCCTCGGCCTTTATAGCATGTCCCTCCTCCACGAGTATGTCCAATACGCTGGTGTTTGTTTTCTCTGTGTTGATGAGCAGCTGCACACGCATAACACCATAGAGTACAGAGTACAGGGACACGATGAGGGAGTGACCCTTCACCAGAGTGATGAAGCGGTTGCGGGCACGGCTGCTCCACTGGTTCCCATGGATGATAGATTCAGCTGAAGGATGTAATCTAGCAACTTGGAACTCCTGAGCCTGAAACGGGAAGCACGGTGTGCGTTACTGTATGTTTTGCTATTAATTCACAGTCTGGACAGTGAGACAGCTTTAGTGTGCATTTACTGTTCTGAGAAATAGTGCCATCTATATCATTGCTACCTGGAAGGGACGAGACTGCAGGTCAGAAGGAAGCTCTCTGAGGCTGCTGCTGGCAACAACTGCTGTGTTTCCAAAGTCCACAAAGAACACCTGAAAAGTGACCGGAAACACCCGTTCATTTGTTTACTGAAGAAAATGGTGGAACATTACATATCTGTGAGTAGTGAAAGTATGTGAACCTTTGGTTTCAGCATCCAGTGTGACCTCGTTATACAGAAATAAATGCAACTTAATGTTTCAGGTAACGGTTATTCAGTCCTGCACATCATCTTGGAGGAATTCCCAGCTCTGGGATGATGGTGAATTTCCGTACATGAACTAATTGTTTAAGGTTCATTCATTTCTATTGGATTAGGGCTAGGACTTTAACTTAGCCTTTCCAAAACACTAATTTTATTCTTCCTAATCATTCTTTGGAAGAGTGACTTGTGTGTTTTGGGATTGTTGTCTTGCTACATGGCCAACTTTATCTGAGATTCAGTTCAGACAAATGTCCTGATATTTTCCTTTAACATCACTAGAATTTAGAATCTATTTCATAAATGATGACAATCTATCCTGGCCCAGATGCAGCAAAACAGATCAGAACCATCATCGTACCACCATGTTTCACAGAAGGGCTGTATTTTTTTTTGTCTCATCCACTCCTGAAACATTAATCCATTAGTCTTCTGGTTTGCTCGTATGATCTTTAGCAGCAATGTTCTTTTTGAAGAGCAATGGTTTTCTTCTTGCAGCTATGTATGCACATCATTGTTGTTCAGTGTTCTTCTGATGATGGATTCATGAACATAAATATTAGCCAATGTAAGAGTGGCCTTTATTGTTTAAAAGTTACTCTGGGGTTTCTCTGTGATGTTTTTTTTTTTTTATTCCATGCCTTGTTTTTGGAGAGATCACTGTTTGTTGACTTGGTCCTGAATTTCCTCCATTCATACAGCCTGTCTGATTGTGTATCAGTAGAGTCCAAAAATTTTCTGAGCCTCTTCATCAAGTGGATGCATTTTTACAAGATCGGGCTGTCGTAGATACAGGGTTTTTAATTTAAACAATGTGCCCCCTCACATCTGACTGTAATCCTGACTGAAAACACCAGACTTTAATTTCACCTGAACTACTAATACTAGAGGTTCACATACCTTTACCCTTCACAGGTGTGTCATATTGCATCATTCTCCACATTAAATGACAAATTCTAATATTTTTTCTAATTTTTTTAAATGGATTCTCTTTATCTAATTTTAGGAATTGTTTAAAAACTGAATGTTATACGTCATATTCATGCAGAAACATTAATTCTGAAATTCACAAACTTTCAGGCAGAACTATAATTCTTCAGAATAAAAAAAATTGAATATAAAATGGTCACTTTTGTGTCTACATATACTCTTCTAAGTTTCTACAATATGTTAACATTTGTGGTCTTTTCAATCCTTCTCTATCCATCTGCTCTCTGCTTTCTTTCCATATCATTATCTATGGAAAAACTGACATCTGTGTGCTGTTACACTTGTGGGAAAATGTATGAAAAATACCATATTTATCCAACTCAAATACAGTCATAAAATAAAACAGTGTAATGACTGCTACTTAATTAATTTTACTACTTTATCAACAATATGTCTGTTTTCATACAAAGACAAAGTCATTCAATACAATCCAGAAAAATTGACTGAATAAATAAAATAATCAAACCGGCCATTAAAAGTCTGCATTTGCCCTCACTGGCATAGGGTAAAGTAAGTGGTAGTTACCTGAACAGCAACACTCAAGATAATTAGCTGCAATTACTGTGAAACTACAATTTGCTGAAAATTTCTCTCTACCATGGCTTGAGTGTGAGCAATATTCACCTCCACTGTACTGCCACGCATGTGCAGGGTCTTGGCACGGTAATACAAGGTCTGACCATTGATCTCAGAGTAAGGAGCCAGACACAGCAGGTTGGGATAGAGCGACACAGTTACAGGATCCAGTGTGCGCATGTTAATCTCTGCTGTCAGATGGCGCTTCTTTTCCAGGCTGGCTTCATCTGCTAGAAACCCCCAGAAATGACCCACCTCCAAAACCTGCAGCAGAGAGTTAAAAGATAATATGTGATCCATCCATTAAACATGCAGGTATTTGATGAAAACCTCCAAAACCAGCATGCAGAATTTTAAGTGTAACTCATAGCATTTAGCTCAGTCAGACCAGCTAAATCCAGAGGACTAACCTCTGTGATGTTCACAACAAACAAGCGACTGGGAGGTAGCTTTTCTGGGTCAATGATACTGGTCACAACTCCCACTGGGGCGACAGTATGGCTCTGCAAGTCCACATTCATCCTGTAGAGAAACAGCACACGGATTAAATTTTCTACTTGCTGTAAAGCTTAATACAGGGAGAGAACTACAGTTGACTTCTGTAACCTCACTGTACCGTGAATACTTCATGTAAGGTATGTGTCTGTTGCCAGCACAGTTTTCTATCTGTTGAATTGGATAGACAGAAAGCTCCATTGGAAGGGCCTTTTGGCCCAGAAGGAATGAAAGAGACACTTCAGGCAGCACCCCGGAGTCCTGGGATGTACCGTAGAACTCCACATATGCTCTGAATGAACACACAAACACTCAATGTGAGACAATAAAGAGTATGCAAAGTAGTCAACGTGTGTTGGAAGAGTGCTGATTTACTACAGTGGTGACTGTTACCTGGAGCTATCAAAGGAAATGGCTTTGACTTGTCCACACAGACGGAACATAGACTGCAGCTGCTTGTAATACAGGAAACTATACGGTGGGAGATTCCTCACCTGAAAACAACAAATAGTCTGATATTGCAGTTTGGTATTTTAATCAAATTGGATTATCCTCTAAATAATGGTAATTTTAGGACATCTCAAACTCAAGCTGGTCAGGTTCAGCTCCTCATTCTCAATGCTGAACTTACTTTGATCATCTCAACTGCACATAATAATATTTAACTGCTTATTAACAGGTCTCAAATTGCATTAATGGTAACATTTTAACATTTCATATGCTATGGTAACAATAAACGTCCCATATGATGAAAATACATCTTTCACCGTATGTGTTTTGTTGGTATTACAATCTTGGAGGTGTAAAGTAAAAGACCTTAATCTGTGTCGCTCCTCAAGTCCCCAACAACTAGATAACCTCCCAGCTTTACAAGCAAGTAAGAATTTCACTGAACGGCTATATGATAACTGAAGAACCAATAGTCTGTCAAGCTCAAACTATGTAGAATTCTGCCCCTCACCGTCCACTTTTTGAAAGGTACTTTGTGTGGACATGTAAGACGTTCTAAATTGCAGAAAAGGGGCACAATATTAGACCTAAAAGTTCAGTACTGTAAGCCAAGCCAACATGCTTGCGTCTACATAATCCTTTGACCATATACTATATGTTTTGGCTGACATATTCTTCGAAGAATCAATTTTCAAAATCAAAACTTCTTTCTTCCAAAAAAGTAAAAAAGTTTCCAAAAATCAGGGGCAGGCAATACCATCACTGTTGTTCTGGGGTTGAAGCCATTTAGCTCTCTGGAAGCCAGGTGTTCATCTATTTCACCCTGGACGAAGTAGTTGGGGTAGTAGGCACCAGCAATGACCACCTAAGATGGAGAGAGGCGCACTTTGTAACAAATTGATGTTTATATATGTATATAAAACAGTTGAATAATGTATTGACACCATTGACCATATCTGAGGTGTAAACTACACAGCAACATTGGGACCTGGGAGAATATTTATGTACATCATTCAATGTCTAACCTGAAGAATGAATCTCTGCTTATGTGTGCTGGAGTAGTCTGAAGATTGACTGTCCTCTGAGACATGCATGTTGAACTGGGACACACGCTTCTTCAGGTCCTCATACAGCTCTGCTACCTGGAGAGTAAGTTAAGTGGGATTTATGCTCAAGCCAATGATTCCCCATACTTTACAACATGACTGGCCAGCTGTGCAGAGGAGCCAGCGACTTACACGTCTTTCTAGCCATCTCGTTCAGAAAAATAAACTCAACTCATTTCATAAGCTCAGAATATTTCACAAACAAGTGCATTTACAAAAACATTTCAAATGAAAAATCTGTCACAAAACCTAAAGGTGTTCAACATTTATCAATAGTACTGATTTTATGACTTCACTACATAAAACGTGTACCAAACAGCTGTTGCTAAAATTTTGAATACAATATAATTACATACAATTAAAACAATAACTTCTGTTTGATTCAGCCTAGCAAATTTCCCATCAATGGCTCTATGGCTCATGCTAACTTTACATTTTCTGCCCCGGTAGAGATTAGAGGAAACCAGTCGGCAGGAAAAAACAACATGCGAACAGCATTTGTCAGGGCAACTGCCACAAATTTGCTAAAACTAAGTGATTTTCACTATATTATTTTTAAATGTTTGTTTTTGAGTCTGAAAGAAAACAACTATAGAAATTAGCCACGTTGCTAACTGCATTAGGATCTCCATCCAGGAATGTATGCCGTCTGTCCTATTCACAAAACAATTCATATACCCATCACATTTTGGAAAGCTGAAGGGAGCAAGCACTAGTCTTCCTGCTATACACACTGTTTCATGCAACTCCTCTCCATAAATCTCTATGACAGAGATGGACACTGCAAATTTAGTGTGACCCACAGAGTCAAAACAGACACATGAATTGAATTTATGGCAGGCTAAAATAAATCCAGAATAATCCTTGAATGCCTGTTGTTCACCGCTTGACTTAGGTTACATTTGACTCCATGAGCTCATGTGACCAAGATCTTAAGATGATCTCTGTACCTCCCTGATCCTCTTGATTTGAATGAAGTTTTCTTTTCCCCAGTCCAGCTCATCCTAAGAGAGAAAAACACTTGTTATAGTTCATTAAAAATAGACAAAAAGAGCAGAGAGTTGCATTTAATAAAATGTTGTTTTTCCAAAGTTTTCAAATGCACTGTTAGGAGAGAGGTAGTTTGTCTTTCATCAACTTAAGTTTTAGAAATTACTTTCTCAACATTTGTAAGGAAGGTCAAAAATTGTCATGTGGTACTGCCAGCAACGATAACTTCTTTGACTTGTCAAAGTTTGTTGAAACACTTCATAACAAAGCGTTCTAAGTAACTCACTTGGGTTAAAAAAAAATTGCAAGCTGACACATACAAAGCAAAAGCAGTATTCAAAAAAGTCACTAACAAATATCAGCTAATGGGAACTGTTGAGTTTTTAACATGTTTAATATAGTAAAGATTCTGCTTTGGGGCATTGTGGCAGGCAAAGCCCTAACAAGCCTCATGATGAAATAAGGGAAGAAGGAATTCCATGCAAAAAGCAAACTTTGCTCACAAATGTCATGCAGGCAAAGTAAAACTGAAAAGAGGGCAGCTTCTCCAGCACGACAATAATACAAAGCGGACTTCAAAACCTACTAAATGATAGAATGCAAGCTGAAGCTTTTAGCAGAGCCCTCACATGATCCATCCTGGTTCCAGACCCAGTAGCATGCAGTCGCAAGTTTGTACAACACCTGATAACAGCATGATCTGACAATGTTCTAAAGAGCTTCTTGCTTGGTTCTATCAGCCTTCAAGCGCTTCATAAATATTCATGGCCAGTCAGTTGACTGGGAGAAAATCCTTAACAGGCTGCACTCTTTGGTCTTAAAGTAGTTCTTTAAAGCTTTTAACCATGTTTGGACTCATCATTCTTTGACAGTATGGATTCTTCTCCATAAGAGATACAAACCAGTCTCTTGAGAATAGAGAGCTACATTTCCTTGGTCAAGGTGGCACTGACTTGGTGCAAGCATCCAACTCCAGATTAGCAAGTCACCCTCCAACCCAGACTCGAATATTCTTACGACCATGTTTGACTGCAGGTTGGAAACATGGTAATATTTTCTCTTGTTTTTTTTTTTTAAAATCACCAACTGTGAAATGCTCACCCACCTCAAGCATTTGGTCTTGTTTACCTCCTGAGAAGTAGACTAGATCAGCCTCTAGATAGCCTTTCTGTTGACTGAAGTCTCACTTTGTTATATACAATTTCTTTTTTTCACCTTTGGTCTGCCTGATTGTGCTCTGAATCATGCTTTCAAAAAATAGAGTT
This sequence comes from Amphiprion ocellaris, assembly GCF_022539595.1. Lineage (NCBI taxonomy): Eukaryota > Metazoa > Chordata > Actinopteri > Pomacentridae > Amphiprion > Amphiprion ocellaris. The sequence goes on from NC_072785.1 coordinate 15,129,177, forward strand.
TTTTCAGCAACCTATTGTTTACCTTTGGATGTCTCAGTTGTCCTTTCTTTTTGGATGAGTGCCATGCCTAATAGTAAGAAAGAAGAGGAAATTGTTTCAAATAAATGCATATAAATGCACTGGACAACACAACTTGCTGTTGATTTGGCATCAAACACATTACCTTGAAGGCACTGACAAAAGCTATGCCATCACTTGGTGTGCCACGGGCAAAAGCCAGCTTGCTCCTGGAAACACAAGTTCTATTTAGTGCATTGAGAAAAAGCTGAAAATATGCTGAACCTGTATCTACTTCTGACCTGATGGAAACATGTCACAGTTGACCCTTGTACATTTCTACACTGGCAGAAAAATACTCATAGATTTTCAAAAGTATACAAATATCTGACAGGGGGAGGCTTAAGGGGAACAGTGAACATGGAGTGGCAGAGACTATTTAATGACCAGAAAAATACAATTCATAATTTTCGAAATGCGAGCATTTGATTTCTACTGCTTTAGCTAGAAGATACTATGATGGGACTAAAGATGTAAAAGTAAGTCAAAAGACGCCTCTATCGAGTGAAAAGACAACATAATGTCAAAATATGTCATGCCACACAAAAAATACTTTACTGACAACCAAGAGTGAGTAAATCCGTGAAACTGCTGGATGGAACTCACCTGTGGCCGGCAAGCTGCTGCATGGATGGTATGGCAAAGAAACTCTTCAGAGAGAGTGAGGCAGCTGAGGATGAGAGAGGCTGCTGTGCAAACAGTCACTCAAAAAAACACAACACATGCACACAAATACATTTCCTAGAATGCATTCATCACTGATTTGTGGACCAAGTTATGTCTCAACAACTGCAAACACGAACAGAAAGTTCAGTCCAGTAGCATAATGACAGACTGACCTATGATGAGGCATTCATTTAGACAGCCAAAGACATGGCCCAGGACAATCATCTTCCCTAGATACAGGTCCACAGGCAAATGGGCCAGCACTCGGCCCAAGAATGTCAGCTCACCATCCTCATTTTGACCTCTCCTATCACTCTTCACTGACAGCGCACCCATCTGCAGAGTGATACATCCAGCTACTGTCAAGACAACATGCTCTACTTATTCTAATAATTAACATCTGGAATCCTAACACAGAAAAACAGCTGAGCTTTTAACAATTAGAAATTTAGAAGAAATATATATACATATTGTTTTTACTGTTTTGTCATAAAAAGTAGTTTATAATGGCCTCACAAACAGCATTTAACATTTTCAGTTCTGTAAAGCACTTTGTACTTGATGTTGAAAGACTATATTAAAATATATATTTTCAAAAATGTTTTAATTAAATGTTGTATCAGTGATAGAAAGACTTCTTTTCATCAGCAAAATATATACAAACACATTAGGGAACAAGTTTTTGAAGCTGTGCTCTCATGCAACAAACCTGACAATGCTAACACTGGCTGACGCAAAGCTCCTGTCAGGGAACTTTACTGTCTAATACTCTGTGACAGAGCTGGGTGGTCAGCTGCATGCCCACATACATAACAATCATTCAGATGCACTTGACTAGACCGTAATGGCCTCTCAGAAAAGAATCACCAATCTGCACTCTTTTTACAGACCTCTTTGAGTTGGAGCACAGTCCTAACTATGTCGCAAAGTTTGGGGGGAGAGAGGGCTGTGGAGAGGAGGGAGCGAGGATCTCCCATGTCCAGTAGCTTCACTTTCAACAAGATGGTAGCCAGGGGAGCAAGCTGAGAGGAAGGAAAAAAGTGCAGCACAAATTTGACTGTAAAAGCTAGGGTCCAAACAGCATTAAACACACAGAAAGATATTTGATTGTCTGTGTATTCTCTTACTAGCATCTCAGGAATCATGTGGTCTGGCATTTCATTCCTCCAGAACTCTTTGGTAACAAGGCGGTAACAGTAGCCCTTAGACACTCGACCTGCCCTGCCTGAGAGGGAAGTGATGTTGAGTGTGAGAGGACAGAAGTGAACAGATATTTACCCTTTGCAGATAAAGTTTTGTGCTGTAGTTACTGTACCTCTGCGCTGGTTGCAGTTGGTTTTAGATGCCCATGTAAGACGCAGTGACTGATAATTAGTTTCTTGGTCACAGACCAAGTGGCGAACCAGGCAGAAGTCAATCACTGTGATAGAACAGCACCAATAACAATTAAATTTTTAAATAAATATAATATATAATTAAATAATAGCTAAATAAATGTAAAATAAAAAGCTGAGGAAAACAATCCACCATATTTGACATCTGGAACAGTCACCGAACTCTCTGCGATGTTGGTGGATAGAATCACCTGTGAAGACAAAAAGATGATCAGTACAACGTGTACTGACAACACATGGCAGAATAAGATCAACAGATTTTCACCTTCCTGTATCCTGGGACAGGGTACAGGAACACACCGTTCTGCTCCTCTAGAGTCACCGTGGAGTGGAGAGGATAAACCTGCAATCTAAACAACAGCAGCTCATTCAGAGTAAAATTAAAATGTAGCATGCACCAATTTTTTTTAAAAAGTAACACACTAAACTTGCAGCTAAAGTCTTGGTGCTTGAATCATTTTAAATATGTACAAAACTTGGCACACTAGAAAACACAAGACAGTGTGACCTCTGATTTTATTAGAAAAGAGGCTGCCACTGTGAGGAAACAACAAATTCAATAGCTCACCTTTTGTGAACCAACTTTGTCAGGGCCTCCTGCATGTAGCTTATTTCGTGTAAACCAGGAAGGAAAACCAAAACACTGCCTCTCTCTGATGAAGCCATGCTACCCTCTTTCTCCACCTTGCTACTTACACACACAAACAGATCTCACAGTTATGCATTTGGCTATTTGCACATTTAAGCAGTCAAGTTAGAAAACGTCACATGCCTCACCTGGAATCTTTGCCTTCCATTTCATCAAAGCTCTGAATGAGACTGATAGCAAGATTGTACATCTCTGGTGTGATGCGAGGGTCATCTGGATGATGTAGCTCGACCTGGTAAAGAGGCACAAAAAAATTCACACATAAACTATTTGCCTTCAATAGAGAGAAAAGTGACATCTGTACCCATTTACTGTCATGTCTATACCCTGTGTGGAAACAGGCTGTGGAGATCATCCAGATAAAACTCCTCAATGGCATAGGGTGCCCCCTCCACTTCAAACACATAGGCAGGGTTCATTCTGCCACGAATTATTGTAGCGAAGTACTCGGCAAACTGTCTGCAGTTAATGGTGGCCGACATAAGGATTATCTGAAAGAAAAAAAAAATCCAGGTTGTTGTAAGTGTGAACTTAAGTGATACGGACAACAATGTAGATATGTTTACTTGATGTAACATTTACCTTGACACAGTAAGAGTTGGAATGAAGGAGTTTTCTCAACACTAGCAGGAGAAAGTCCATCTCCTCTGTGCGCTCATGAACCTTGGGAAAAGGCAGTGTCAATCATTTGGAACAGTCCAAATTCATTGATTAGACAACAGGATTCAACTGAACTTAAAAATGAGCACCTACAGCAGCAAAAATATAGATTAAACCAGAGCAAAAATAGAAAGCACAGACAAAGTAGTAGAAATAGTAGAAACAACAGCAATAAAATGAAACAAGTCCAGTTTACTCAAATGAACTGGTGAACCTTTTAAGACAAAAAAAAAAAGATCTAAGCAAAACACTCTCACATTTTAGAAGTGTGATGTTTATGCACCTCATCTATGAAAATGTGGGAGAACTCTGTTAGGCATTTGGCTGAAACCAGTTTTTGCAGCAGCACTCCTGTAGTCATGTAGATTAGTTGGGTATGCTCGGTAGCCATCTTCTCCAGCCCAACCTGAAATAAATACAGAGTTGCATTAATTACCAGTCAGTTAAACACATACTTGCACTTCTCCACGCTCACTCGGAACTTGGTTTATTAGCCCACTGTACAGTGAGAAGTCAGCTTGACAGTTTTATGTGTGTAAGGGCACCTGCATTACAAGAACTAAAATCTATTTGTGGAAGACATTCAGTTGTTGTTTCTTGTTGCCGATTTAATTCACAAGAAGATCATTAGCTGAAACAGTTGTCAGCAAATATCATCACAGATAATGTTTTTAATCACCATTTGATCTCCCTGGGAGATGCCCTTTGCATCTCACCTATGTTTTGGTTTCCTTACCATGGTGATAAGTACATTTGGGGGTTTTGCACCGTTTTATTACATTACAGACTCTCTGAGGTCCAGAGAACATTACAAATCAAAAATCTTGTTACACATTTTCTCATAACAAACCAATACGTTCCTTTCTGTCCTCTCAAACACACTCAGACACACAGAATGATTGTGCCCCATCCAGTAAGTGTCAATAAGGTTACATTCTACTTCCTCAGAAAGAAACGTGAGTGGGCGTGGCAGAATTTCCCCATCTCTCTTTTCCCAGCAGCTTTAGACCTCAACTTTTTTCATCATCTCAAAAACTAATGTCTGGGATACCCCTGTAGCTCAACAGGTTGAGCGGGCCACCCATAAACAGGGGCTGTAGTGCCCGATGCGGTCATGGGTTCGAGTTCGACCCATTGCCATTTATTGCATGTCTTTCCCCCCACGTTTCCCGTCTCTCTCTCCACTGTGCACTACAATAAAGGCAGAAAAACCCAAAAAACTCATTTTTGCAATGACAAAATGGGTATTTTGATCTGTAAGTGAATTTGGAGAAAATTCATTGAAAATCTGTGTCTAATCTCAGGTAAAAGGCTTTTTGATTGCAAGACTGTGTGACTTTCACAAACCCAAAACAATTTAACATGGGATAAAGACAACATTAACAAGTGCCTGTTAAGTACAAGAATCAGATCATAATTTTAAGGTTTTGTTGTATAAGAATTATATCTCCCACTAACATTAACTGTTTATCATTGCTCCCACTGTCAGTGACATCATCCTTAACTCTGCACCAAGCGGAGGAGACAACAGTTATTATTAGGCACACTGTTTCAGAGCTCTGCACAACACAGCCAGAAATCCTAGCAACAAAGCACACAAGAGCTTGTTGACACATGCATACAAATACTCTTTCTAAGATGTGAGAGAGATGTGATGAATGCTTTTTGTGCAGCCTGTGAATCACTACAGGTCAGTCAATACATCAGAACTATGGAACTACAGCTGCCTGACTTCTGCAAAGGGCCTCTTGTTTTCCTTACCCTTAAAAATTAAGAAACAAAAATAAAGATTTGCTAAGGACATATGTGTATGTAACTATTCTGCAGAGTTTAAGAAAATCTAATTTGTTCTCAAGGTACCAACCTGATATCCCACCAGACTACCCAGGGTGCACTTCCGCTGCATTGCAACCCATCGAGCAATACTTGTGGCTCCAATTTTGCGTGGTTGGGTGACCACAATGTTGCACGAGGTATTTTTCTCATTGTAATGGTCCAGAATGTACTGTGGCAGCTGGGTGGTCTTGCCACTGCCTGTGGCTCCACGAATGATCACTACAGAGTTGTTTTCTATGAGAGAAATCAGCTGGAAGCAGGACACACACACAAAACAGAAACACAAACAGACATGTGTACAGTTAAAGAGACACACTTAACAAAAAGGGTCACTCTATGTGGCTACTGTAATGAAAGAGAAATTTGAAAATAAGTTATGAAATGGTAGAGCAGATGGATGTGCTAAGCTGATTTATGATAGGAGGTTGAGAATTTATAATCTGCATTAAGAAAGTGAAGCTTAACTGACAGCTCCAAGTTCCTCAAAATATATACACACCATTCTGTAGTAGTCAACAAAAAATACTGAACTGGTGAACTTAAAGATAGCTGTTGTCTTGCAGCATCAAAAAAAATTTGTGTTCATCTTGACCAAAAGTAAAAGCTTAAGTGCTCCAGTGTCCTGAGGACATAATGACAATTTTAATAGAACTTCAAAATGACCAAAAGAAAAAGAGCTCTTAGAAAATGAGAGTGCACTATGAAACCTTCAGGCTGTGTGGTTGGGTGGCTGTAGTATATGGACACTGCATCTTACCTCCTGTCTGTTTTTGGTTATGGGCAAGATTGGGTACTCGTAGCTGGCAAGTGGAGGAGGGGCTGAACCTAAAGACACAGAAATGAATGCACAAGGTACAGTTTAAAACCAATTTGGACATAAATAAGATTTCTGATATAGAACAATACAAGTGAGGGTGATGTAGGTTAGAAAAAAAACTAAAATAAAGTTCAATACTTACGCCCTGCTGGTTCTGGTTTTTGGGACCTCCGTCCATCAGAGGTAACGTTTTCCACACAGCCCTTATCAAGAACTTCTGCTGGACTGAAACAAAATTAAACTATTTTGAACAGTACATTTTGAGATAACAAATTTAGTGCCTAAAGTTGCATAGCCTAGAGGGAGCCATTCTGGACAAAAAGAGAAGTTGTGCCCTGCGATTACATTAGCTTTCAAAAAAATAAATTACTTTGTCTGTGTGGAAAACATGAAATCTCAGCCTTTTTGTCACAGTTCTTGCCCACATTACAAAGACACTTAATTATACTTTATCTGTTTTTGTGATCATAATCATTCTTCAAGAATTGTTCAATAAATTAGAAGAGTGGCTTGGCTTATGCCTGCTAGTTTCATCTCACAAAGTAAAGCTGCCACGTCCCATGGAGTGCTGTCCTAGGAAATAAATGCAAATACCAAATACAATTAGAATTTAAATTCAGTTGCATATACTGGTAAAATCAAAGTAACTTGGAGACTAAGCTTCACACAAACTGAGAAAAATATTTAGCAGCTTTAAACAAGTCCCCTTCAGATGCAAAATCAATATTGTGTGCAAACTAAGTATATGTTAGAATTCATCAGATGTCATCACCTTACCTATGTCTGTTACAGCTAATTCTGGTTATTGCGGCATTTAATGCTCTTTAATTCAACTATATAGACCAAAAATATGAAAATTGTCAGAAATTAAGGTATTTTTTTATTCACTTACAAAAACACAGATTCTGCTGTAAATTAACACTGAGGTTATCATTAAAAATAAAGTCAAATGTTAACAGTTGGTCAAAATACCAGCATCTCTGTAAATTCAGTGCAATAATAATTATTTCTAACTTCGCTCACACTGTCTGCCTCCATTTGACTTTCCTGCTGGTCAGCTATACCAGGCCTACAGCACTGTAGCCTGAGGAGCATTCCCAGATGTGTGTCCCCCGAGCACTCCCTTAGTGAGGGGAGGATTTTATCTCAACAACAGACACAAACCCTGACAGTACTAAGAGGAGCTCAAATGCAACACACCCACGGCTTGTGCGCACACATGCACTCTCGTCCTCTCTCTTTCTCTCCAATGCACATATTTCGTGCAAGCTACAAAGCAGCTGACCTTACGACAAAGCTGCAGACTGCACAGAGAGGAGTGGGGTGAAAGGAGAGGTGACAGCGCTTAGTTATCAGTGTGTGACTAACTCCCCTGGAAAAACTCTGCATGACAGGAGCAGTGGGAGGACAGGACAACAACTACAAGACAAAACGGAAAACATTTGGAAAAACCAAGCCAGAGGAGGATTACTGCTGAAATTTGGCATTGGACACCAAGGGACGTGGTCAACGCTGAGTGGAGGATTAAGTTTACATATACTGACCCATGGAGACGAGAAGCTGGAGGCTGTATTTTGTGAAAAGCTTGTCTCTGCACAATTGCTAAATAGCTCAAAGTTTCAGTGGTGCAGTTTTCACCTGTAAGTACAGATCTTTCCTTTCAATTTTTATTCCTTTAATTCTTTGATGCACATGCATGACGACTTAGTTTATATACAGATTTTGTTTAATGAAGAGCAAAAATCATATGAGATCTCTAAAAGAACTTTTTTTTTCAACCTTGGGATATACAAAGCCCTACATACAGTTTGTGGTCTATTGGCTGACCTATGACCCTGCAGGTGCTGTAATATATCTGAATCCAAGGTGGAAAGTGTGCTGAATCCATCAGCTTGAAAAAAGAGCCAAATACACACACCTGAGACATCCTCCTTCAACAAGTTTGACTTGAAGTGACTGCAATCAGAGCATCCATCAGGCAGAGACCAGAGGTCAGCTGGTTATGGGGTGATCATTTTTCACTGTCAACCATGAAATTTAGGCTATTAAGCACATCATCAGCAGAAATTTCTTGATTAGCTTTAAAGTTTTTCTAGAATTATACTTCAGTTTCTCGATCACGTTAGATTTCTTTTCTGCGTAATTTTTGCAGTAATCATCAGCAACGTTTACTCACATGTAGTCACCCCCCTCAAAGATCCATTCTGAGCTAGGAAATTCCCTGATTATTCATTCATACATATATATTGTGGAGGTCACAGCTTTCTGATCCAGAATAACAAATAATTTTGATGTTTCTTCAGTTTTTACGGATCGTGTCCTGTGAGAGCCATGCCTCTGTTCAGCTGGATGAAATGGTCGCATGAGACGAGAGAGCAGGCTCAGGATACAACACCGTCTCTGAAGAGCTCGGGGGTTGTACCCAGCCGCATGTTGATCACAGAACTCCTGTGGCACGTGGAAGAACGCGAGCGGCTGGCAAGACAACTGGAGCGTGAGCACAGGCTAGCCCACAGTGCCCTGGGTCTTCACTGGTTTCAGAAGTATCCCAGGTTACGAACCCTCATCCCCTCATCGGAGCTACACCAGCTGGAGTTCCTGTGCGCTCAGATTCCACCAAGCCACGCAGCCACCGTCCTCTCCAGGTGTTTGGTAGCAGCCATACCATGCTCCGTCCTCACATTAGTATGCTGTCAACAGTGGCTAGCTGCTACTGAATCAACACTAGGCCTGACAGCATGCAAAGCAGAGAAGACCCAAAGGGAAAGGGAGGCAGGGCGAGCTGCCAAGAAAGCCATTATGTGTTATTGTCACAGGCGCAGGCGATGTAGGGTGTTAACATGTGAAGGTGAAGGACACCCTGTAAGGCTGAGTGAAGCCAGACTGACAAGGTTTCCACTCATCATCTCTGTTAGCCAGTATGGAAATAAGGTTGAACACTTGTTATACACGGTTGAGCACTGTGACCTACTTACTTTTTTCCCATAAAATTCACTACTAGGTCACTACTGTGTGCTTACATAATAACATTACTAAAGAATAACATCCAATAAAATGTGTTACTGTATATGTAGTATTTTCAAAATCATGTGCTGTTGTCCCATATGTCATTCAGGAAACTGTGAGACATGCAACAGCCAAAAGCGTATACAGTTCTAAAATCTTGCGAAGGAGTGAAATATAGAAACATTAGTAACTGCAGTCTGATTTATGGTAAGGTGGCACTATGCTTATGAAAATCCTTGTCTCTTCAATGAGTGTTTAATTAACAAAAATGATGCACACTTCCACAGGTTTCGTGAGGTGCTTGCGACTAACAACATAAGGCCCTGGGAGCTGGCGTCTGTCTTCAAGCAGGTACTGAGGGACTTCCTGAACCAAAACGAATATGGTGAAGATCACGACTTCTCAGTGCAGCCAGCACAGTTCCGACCAATGGAAGCTTGGACGAGCCGTTACAAAATGAAGCAGGGCTTTGTCACACCGACAGTACCCAACTGTGGAGACCATCCGAGAGAAGAGATCCCTACAGTCTCTGGATACGTGGATCGGGCCATGCGACATTCCAGTTCATTCACAGCCACCAGAGACTGGGACCTTCCATATTACTATCCAACACCTCTCAGGCCCAAAGCGGCGTACACCACTACACTGTGAGAGAACACAACTACCATTACATTTGCAGTCTTGTGTTTCACACAGGGAAATAACTATTATCACATTCACAGCATGGAGACAATATGGGATAACCTGTATTAGTTATACATGTTCAGTAAAAACAACATTAGGCTAGGTGGTAAATGTGCTCAGACGTTAATAACTATATTTTGCAATAACTAGATTTTTGTTTGCCTGCTCTTTCTATCCTATTTAATGAACTGAGTGGTCTATGTAGTCCTGATTACAAACCGCAGTTAAATTTTGAACAGTTGAGGATGGATTTTAAAGGCCTGCTGTCAGGTAGTTGGAATGACTTCATACCAAAAGCACAGAATATGTTTGTGGATTTTTGACTCTTGAAGTCAAAAACAGTGCTTACTTGTCACAGCTCATCGCAAACTCAAAATGCAAATGAGTGTTGTTTCATGTGACCCATTTTTAGAGATATAAAGATGAAAAATTGTAAAATATTTCAAAATAAAAACACGGAGATTAAGGAAAACATAATTTGCGTAGTACTTTTTTAGTCATATTTCTATGTTGTTAATTATCCTACGAATCCATGAAGAGTCTAACCTCCACAGCAAGTTACAACTGCTTCTAGCAAATTGCGTAACCTTAAAGGAAACCTCCAGGGTCTTTCTGCCAGACAAACTACTGTATTTATTGAGGGGAATTTGGGAGTACTAGCTACCTGGGGAAATTTTTTAATCCTGCAGGTGCATAAAATTAAATGTGTGCTTGATTGGTTCATTTTGGTATTCTTGAAATTTATATTTCAGTTTGAGTACTTCTTTTATTATTCATGGCTGTGTAGAGAAAGAAAAAAAAACATTTGGACATCTTGGACACATTTGAAGATCCAAATTATGCACTGCACTGGAAATAATACATGGCAAATTGAGAATGGGGTCAGAGATGAGTCACACAGTAAGAACAAGGAAAGCACTCAGAGAGCGCAGTACTCTGCCAAGGCTGTTCAGTAGGGGTGGGACGAGACACAATTTCCACGAGACGAGACATCTCACGAGATTGAGTTCACGAGATTGAGACGAGACGAGATTTTAACTACCGTTTTTAATAATACATGAAACCTATTTTTCACAATATATTTTCTTATTATTAAGCAGACTGCAACGTCATTAACAAATTTAACTCTAAATATCAGCTCTTAACAAACAGGAGTGTAATTCTCTCTGCAATAAAATTGTTTTTTAGCTGAGAAGGTTAACAAACTAAAAGTGCTTTCTTTTTAAAGTGCAAAACAAAATGTGCAAACATTTGTGGATAACAAAAAAAAAATAAATACTAATCTGTTGTTGTTTCGTGGTTGTTTTTGGTGGCGTGGTCAGGTTCAGGCTTTTGTGGTAGTTCTGTAAATGTCTTTGCACACAGCTCGTCTTAGCTCCTGTATATGGCAACATCTTTTTGCAGTGTTTACAAACGGTTTGTGTCTTGTTTGCGGATATTTTACCATCTTTTTCTTCCACCGGAAAACCAAAGTATTGCCACACTGGAGATTTAAAAGTTGGGGATGGATCCTGGATTTCTCCTTCGTACTCCATTGCATTTCTGGCGGTTCTCTCTGTCTCGACTGCAGCGTGCACACACGTATCAAAACAACCCGCGCACTCATTGCGCACTGTTGCCCCTTAGTGGTGGGGGGTGTCATTGCATAACTCAGCAGTAGTATATTGAACAGGCCAAGATAAAATAAATACTAAAGGACTGTTACTTAAACTACAATCTCGTGGAAGGCGTGCACGGGAATTCTCGTGACATTTTGATCTCGCGAGATCTCGTGGCACGAGATCTCGTCCCATCCCTACTGTTACTGTTATATATATATATATATATATATATATATATATATATATATATATATATATATATATATATATATATAAAGTCCAAGAGTATGCTTTACCTAAAAATTTAAGTTAATATTTGTGAATTTTTCTCTCGTGTCAACCAGAAATCATTTTTACAAAATATCTCTTAAACTAAAATTTCCGTCAAGTCTTTGGGCTGTGCCTATATGCTGCAAAGCTAACGCTAGTGTCAGCTGTATAAAATTGTGAAAGCTTTGAAGAATTTTAACACAAACATTTCAGACAGATATGGAAAACTGTCTTAATTTGACGAATGCTAGCTAGTTTATCTTACTTAGACCGGTGTTCAGGAGTATTTCTCCAACTGACGGTAGAGTCCGAACTAGCGTTAGCTAGCTAGCATGACGCTAGCCAAGTTTAAGCTAACTTTCCGTTACTTCGCCCGTTGGTCTTACCTGGTCTCATTCGACGGCGGTCCGTCAGACTTTTTTTCAGCCACTTCTTCTGTGAGTTTAATGTTCGCAAACGTGGTCCCCGAGGTGAACCAGTCCGAAATTTGTTCAGCGGTGAAAGCTTTCTTCATGTTGCAGGTGTTAATTATAATAATTGCATCTTTCTGTCGTGGCCCGCGTGGAGCTTGACGCAGATGAGGACGTTATGTCTCCTACTAGCGGTTGGACTAAGAATCACAAATACTGTTGAGAGCCAAACTTCCGTTAACGGAAATTTGAAATGTATGCGCATCAATATTATCCATATTTAGCATTAGTACAGCAAAGGCTGCTATAACACTCAGCTTGGATTTAACTTTGGAAATCTAAAGAGCAGGATTTTAATTTAATTAAACGACAAAAAAATTATTTGGATGATTGTTTGAGGAATTTTTCAAGCATAAATAGCAACTATTTCTTGTTCCAGCTTCTCCAATGTGAGGATTATTCTCAGATTGATATTATAAATGTAACATTTTCGGGGTTCCTACTTTTTAGAAAAATTAAAGCCTTGGATGACCTCAGGCAAAGAACTTTTACAATTGCTATTTTTTTTTTTTGCATAGTCCTTGCATCCCTGAATTACTTTATTCTTTCATTTTTTTTTCAAGTGTTCAGAAAATAATCACAAAATATGAAGTGAGACAATTAGAGGGAGGAAAAAGAATTTAATTACAGTATAATAAAAAGTGCCAAAAAGACACTGGCTATAAGAATGATGGAAAAAATACAACAAACATAATACCATGGACACAACCTAAATGGTTAGTCAACAATCACAGCACCAGACATGACCACCAAAAAAGGTATGAACGGAAAGATTTTCAGCCTGCGAGAACTGTGACAAGACATACTCCTGTACATTCAAAGCAGCTCAGCAAGACCGAGTAAAGATGTAGCTGCACTAATCAACGTTTTGTCACCGCTGGTCTGTCCTTGAGCTAAGGTAACGTCTGAGTCAATCAAAACTTTGGGATAACAGTAAAAGATAAGTAAAATACTGCTTCACATTTACTGACTGAAAAAAAATAACAATGTCTTAAAAAAACAAAACAAAAAACACTTGTTCACAAGCAACACTGTTCACTGTTCATTTACAAACCAGGGATTTACATCATCTCCATGGATGGACATCCAATGTTGTCTTGCATTAAGCTAAGCTCTGTTCGGAGCTTTTCATTTTCCTTGAAAAGCAAAAGAAACGGACAAACGGACGTGATCAACATGTTTTGTTCTGATAACAAAATTCATGACCAAAGATGTATATCATTAAATTATAGAAGAAATATCAGTTACCTCTTGAAGTTTAGTATTGTCCTTTTTCAGTTTAACCAGATATTCAATCCTTTGTTTGTGGTTTTTGTGTCCTACAAGTTTCCCATTCTCCTCTGACAGCTTAACGTTCTGCTTACGGAGAACCTCATTCTCCTGGAAGAAAGCAAACAATTGACCCAAGTCAAATACAAGAAACATTTTTTTGTTAGTGTGGCAGTCCTTGTGCATGTGTTATTAATCCAAATGATTTTGTAATGATCCTTTCACTCTGACTTAGGTCAGATTGTTTGGGGGTTCTGTTGCAGCACGCATGGAAGTTCTTTAGTGGAAGACTGTAGTGAACTCTGTCTTTCACCTGGACTAGCTTCTCCTCATCGTGTATCCTCTGGCTCAGTTCTCTCAACTCTAGACAGCGGTTCCTCAACTCAGTGGTCAGCTCTTGAACACAGGTCTGAGACTGAGCCAGCATGGACTCCTGTGCCTGCAATCTAATCCATGAGGGAGAGAAAAAAAAAGGAATGGGGATGCAGTTGTCAAACATCAAGCATCAATGAGAGACGACGCCCAATAACAGTGGATCATTTGACCAAACCAATCCACACAGGAGCTTACCTTTTCTGAGTGCCAGACAGCTTCTCTAGAATTTTGCTCTGTTAATGAATAACAGAGAAACACAATAAACAAATTATCCATTTAAGAGAGAAAAAAATAAAACCAGCAGAGACAGATACAGACCTTCTCTGCTCTCTCCTCCTGCAGCTCTTTAAGCATCGACTGCTTGATGACTTCATTCAGCTCCTCACTGAAAAATCATAAGACAACATTATTCATTTTCCTTATTCCATAATTTATGGACA